>NC_081353.1:1805549-1828088 GCF_029784015.1 Lycium ferocissimum
GCCAACTCCTAATCTCGTCCAAGTTTGCAATCAGTAGCCAATTTGGCGTAAATGTCCCTGATTGCACGTTTGGTCACTTTGCGCATTTGGTCCCCTTTCTAGTAGCTTCTTCTTTAATCAACTCCCAAGCTACCTTCCACACATCATAAGCCATCTTTTGTGGCTTGTAGGAACCTTCAAAGGCCTCCCATGACATCCTTGTCATCCACGCCGCTGTAGAGTTTGAAGTTCCATAACTTGGCCTGGGTGGATGTCTGAAGTGAAGTGTGCCAAGTAGATCGTATCATCCTTCCCTTCTTCAAAAGGATTCGTCCTCGAATCCGAACCTAGCAAAACCCTAGGGAAGACATACAAAAACATACTCTTCAAAAGGATTTGTCCCTCGAATCCGAACCTTCCCCCTTTAGAACATTCGTCCTCAAATGTTAAACTAGTCTTGTATAAGTATACTAGTTATGGTGATCTTATGATGAATCAATTACACTTCGTCATGCCGTGCCTTTTCTTGCTTAACTTAATACCATTCTCCACCTAACATCGCTTATTATTCAATTCAAAGAATGTGGTCATAATATAGCTACTTCTATAATTGATCGCAACTTACTATATCCATCTATACTTGAAGCTTAAGTCGAGTTTTTCTTGTTTTGGAGTTATCTTTCCAAAGAACACCGTAGAATAGGAGCTGTCTTTCCTTTGGGTAGGTTTACCATCGCATATTGGTTTCTCTTGTTCTCTTTTCTAATTTTTATAGGTCTACTTCCACTCTTTATTTAGGTCGCATAGTCCGCAGCGTACCTCCTTCTTGGAGTCATCATTTTAATCTTCTGACATGCACTATCTATAATATTCCTTTTGAATAATTGAAAATGAGCTTCGTTCTTAGTAATGACTCTCGGTTGCAATATTCCAAATATAAGTGAGTCACTTTCCGATATGATCCTCCTCGATACTCGGACTCGTCGATCCTTTCTATTGCTCAATAATGGTATTAAGTCTCACATGTTTTGCAAATCTCTCCCACTTCCTTTCTTCCATATAACCATGATAATAGTACTGATTCACATCAGAGAGTCTAGATAAATTCAATCCGAGATGTCCTGTCGTAGGTGCCCCTCGTCAACTCATTAAAGGCTTCATAATTTTGAGAATTTCATAATCCTTTGGGAAACTGTTGGAAATTCGCTATAACCACAATGATACAAAAATGAAAGTTCCAAGGCGTAATATTCTTCTGGTAAAACCCCTTTTATTCAACGATCCTATCAAATTCGTAAGTAATCTAACACACCCCAGGTATTATCGTAGGAAACATATAACATATACTTATGTCATATTGAGTAATTGTCCTATTTGTCCTTAATGATAATTCCAACTCAACATTTCGACTCAATTTACCATATATTTTCCTTCAACTGACCCGGAGTATCACAAACACACTATTCGACTCTTATTTTTAAGTACCCAATTGGTTTCATTCTCGACATGTAAATTCTAGCAGGTTACATAACCGTTCTTGTGTGATTCGTGTATGAACATCTAATCTTATTCGTAAACTCCCTTCCATTGGTTCGTCCTATTTTATGTATCTCATACATACCAAAACTCTTTTGTGTATCTGTTGTAACTTATCTCGTCATACTCTTTTCTTTCCTTTAGTTGTCCCCTGATTGTCACATCTTATATTCTACTATAGGAAGCTTTATGTCCCCTCTTATTTGTCGCTTATAAATTGCAATATCATTAACAAACGACTATACTGTTAGTTCCGTTGCTCTATTCTAGTATAGCATCGCTATCCTTTACAATATTCCTTGACTTATTTGCTCTCAATGTCATGTTGTTCAAGGTCGTCACGAATGATTTTTTTGTACAGTCTCAGATATCCGCTCAATTCTTGTTCATTTATTTACTAGCTATTAGACTCATTTATGCATAACTCTCACTTTTTGTTTGCAGTCTATATCTCTCACATCTTAGGATTCATTGTTTCAATCTCTACACTTATATTTTCCTTACTCGCTTCCCCCCTTTTAGGGTCTTACTTATACAATTCTCAATTTCGTTACCTCACTTCCAATCTTGAATTCATGTATCCCTTTCCTCAATTCCTTTATTATACTGCATCATATTCATGTCATTTCCCATAATTTATAACTACAGTAATTTATGTGTAAAGTCTTAACATATTCATCTTGCAGTTTTGTGGTCAAGTAATACAACCAACATAGCAATCCAAACAAGGACGTATTTTACTTAGCTCAATCGTTAATTATGAGTCAATGTCTACATCCGCTCCAATGAACAACTTCTGTCCCATAGGGATACTCGAAATAGTCGTATGTCTAGCTATCCGTACCATCCATGTAGTGTCACTTATCCCATTCTTCGATACTCAGAGTTCACTTATAGCATCTATAGCGTCATCTTTCCCTTTTCTTCCCGTATCAAGTCATTCGCTCTTTCCCGTATTCGATTTGTAGCAACCGTAAATGCATTTTTCCTTAAACTCGCCATCTTTGTTTTCAAGGATCTAAGTCTCATGCGCAACTAATACCCCTTATGCCTCATACTCTTTTACTCTTGTGTTGCACTCAACGTTGATTTCAAAACCAACCATAATCATATCGTATTTGTCGTTGATGATAGCCTTGCTTTATCGCTTTATCGTCGTACGGTAAACTCATAACTCATGTCCACATTTATCTTTCCAACTTATTCCTTTATATAATTTACTCTTTCTGTCTTGGTATAGGATATTCGTAGGAGATCCATCTTCCTTTCCTCATAATACGACTACTTCTTTAGCGCGCGTACTTCGCATATTTCCTTTTCTTTCTGTACCATTATTCCTTTAAATTCTTTCCTCCTCAATTTATCTTATTACCTCCCATTTTATAATCAATCCTTTTCCTAACAATCGTTTTATTTCGTTATTCATCTTTCCATAGTCTTGGTCTTTTACATCCAGCCAAAAATATCACTCGTGATCTTGACTATACAAATCACAAATTGTTACTACTTTGCCATATCAGTTTTCTCTAATTTCTTTTCCAAGTTGACTTCCTTTTTTCCTTTTGCTTGCTATCATATCTGTCATTGCGAAACCTCTATGCTGGACTTTCCCCTAACAAGGTCTTATAAGCTTTCTTATCTACTGCCCCATGGCTCGCTTATTAGTTTCACACTTGCATTCACTCTTTATTCAAATAGAGCATCGCACATCTTTAGTCGTTTCCTCGCTATACTTTACTTACTTTGTATTATAGTTCTTGCTACGTTCTCATTATATCCTGATCATAATCAATAGAGTGCCACTTCTTGATCTCATTCGCAAGCCTGCTTATAAAATAGAATAAACCTCGTGAAGTAAGCATACTTAACCTGTTACTCTGTCTAATCAACCCTATTATACTTACCACATAAGTTGTCTTACCAATGTATTCACATTCGTTATAACCTTTCGTATTTCGCATCCCTGTCTCAGTCATGTTGTTACTTTATTATGCTAATGGACTTGTCGTATTTTACTTGCGCTTAGCCATCCAATCAATACTTCAGTATCACACTCTATTGGAGTTACCCTTTCTTTTCTATGTCATGTTTTAGTACTACCAGTCTCCCTAATTTACCCTAGTCTTTCTCTTTACCATATCAATGTCGATCTTATAGTTACTATTACTATCAATTCAACAACATTTAACTCATCTCTTGTAGTTGTCAATGATACTCCGAACTTAGTCCCATCCTGCCATTACTTTTTACACAACATCTTTTCCTTTTAGAACATATTACAAGCTTAAATCTTAACTTCCTTAAATTCTAGGAAAATTTCGACAGAATTACCTCTATATTTCTTACTATCCAAAACCTGCACGCAGCAAATACCAACAATGCTTCACAAGGCTAATATATATATATACAACATATCTCAGCCACACAGGGCTCCCAATTTCAAGTAAAAGTACAAAGATGTCGAAACTTATCTCATTTATCACACTTCGAGATGTACCTGATCCTTTAGCGATCTGCCCTATTTACTTTCCTTTCCATTCTTCAGCTTTACATTTCAATCATAACTTAATATTCTTACCTTACCCGACATACATCTTTCGTACCGTTGCTAACCTTTGTACTGATTAATTCAATTAGTTTTGTTCGCAAACTTATAATTGAATTTATCATCAAGGGATACATTTAATCAATTCCTCTGTTGTACGAACAATGACTTACCACTATGACAACCAATCCATTATCATATAAATACATATTCTGATAACGTAGCCTCAACAAGGTGACTTACCTCGGTAACTTTCAATATCATCAATCACTTTCTTCTGTCAATACTGTTCATCTGCTGAAATCAAGGGTTAGTATAAGGAATTCATTTCCTATAGCTTAGCTCTATCGCACGATCTTAGATATGAAAGAAAAGTAACTATCCTAAATGCCCTGTAGCCTCCTGTTTATAAATGTGGCGCATAACACACCATAAACAAGACTCTACTAGACACAACTTTGCAGACAACCCCTAGGACGAATGACGCTCTGATAACACTTTGTCACACCCCAATTCCGATAGGGCATGATGGGCACCCAACTCTTAATTAGAGCTGAGCGAACCCTCTGGCATTCACATAATGAAACTGGACATATATAAAAAATTCGGAAATATAATAAAGTACTTTCCGTTAAACCATAGAAATTTGCGAACGATACTCAATTAATCAAAAATCGAGTAAGTCAAACTGACATATCGGCCTACATGGTCGCTTTACTCAACACATGACATCTCAACATACTAACCACATGACACTGTCTGCAAAGTCTCTAAGAGTAAACACTTGAATCATATGAATCGGGACAGGGCCCCGACATACCCATACACACATATGATAACCATAATGACTCCTAAGATCGCTCCGGAAGAAAATGGAGTTTGCCAATCCCGGTGATAGCCAACCATCCTAGCCGAATACTTTTACACGCAAAACAATGCGGGACGTGTGGCATGAACACAGTGCCCCCAGGCAAAAGGACGTCAGTACGAACAATGTACCAAGTACGTAAGGCATAAGAACATCAAGTGCAGATGGATCATGAAAACCAGTATCAATAATTGAATGCATCTGTGGCTAACATCTGAGAATATCTGCGTAACTCTATATGACGGAAACTGACTCTATAGCGTATGATTGGCATAGATTATAATATACTGATAGTGTTGTGGAACGTACAGCCCGATCCATGTATAATATAATAATGCCGAGGAACGTACGGCCCGATCCATATATAATATAATAATGCCGAGGAACGTACGGCCCGATCCATATATAATATAATATTCATATATATACCGTACCCGGTCCTCTAGTGAGGGACTCGGTGAATAATGCAATGAAACTGTGCACGAATACATACCCGGCCTGGGACTCGGTGAATGATATATTAACGGCATGCACGAGTAGAATATCATGAGCAACCATATGCAAACTAAATCATCATACGGGACTCAATAGAATAATTAGAATGAACCGACACTTGAGAATTAAAGACAACTGCCATGTCAAGTACCGCTGAGAACTAGAATTCATTGGAGTCATGAATGTTCATCGTTCGCTCGTTTATGTAATTCATGCCAAAAAGAAAGAAGGGATAGCCTTAACATACCTTGTCCTCTTCTTAAGCTAATACAAACTTAAGTCTCGGGCTTCCCAAGATCTACAACAACGTCAGTAGATACCAAGCATTAGCTATAGGTACTTAGGAATCCAACCCTAAGCCAGCACGTTATTTATAGAAATTCGGACAGCATTTCCTTTATAAATTCAACAAACCCCGAGAATCCAACTCGGCCAAATCATCAACAACCATATTAACAACATCAACAATTAATCCCATCGATCCAGCCCCTCAACAATATGAAAATAGTTTCAATAATTCAAACAATAATGAGATGAGTGGCAAGCCCGAATACAATTATCATACACACTTCTCCAATTTTTCTTTCCTTCAAAATACATATCAATGACAACAACGACAATATACTTAAGTTACTCTAACAATTTCCAGTCACAACACGATCCAAAAATATACCTCAATTCAGTCCGCACAACAACAACCAAAAACTTATCCGACTTTCCGCAAAAATATTAACCACAATACCAACAATTTCATATCAAGCTAGAATCAAATCCACCTCTATATCACTCTCAAAACAGCTCACAATTACAACATCAACTACTTTCCATAAAAAAGGAAATTATCTCATCAACACAACAATAACAAGTTCCAAAACAGCCACCAAAAAGCCCATAAGCTAACAACAACATCAAAATATGATTTCCCGCTATTAATCGCGTAGTTCTCTTCACACAATTTAGCTATGACCTGGATGAATTAAATATATCAAGGATAGGAGGATTCTTACCTTATATGCCAAGAACAATTCTTCTTCAACCTTACTTCACTTCGAATAAAGCCCTGTTTTGCTATCATCTTGAGGGTACTGACGTTATAACCACTATGTTGTTCTTCACGTTCACTTTAGCGAAAGAGAATTTTCCATTCCTACGTCAATCATAGCTGCCTCTTCGTAAGCAAATCTCTAATTAGGATGATAAGAAATATCTATATGAATGTTTTTTGTAATGTTAAAACTTAACGTTCTTTTGCCTCTATATAAAGTTCAAGAGATATTTATTCTACCTAGAAATAAATTAAAAATTGCTCATGACTTAATGGAGTTGTAGGGTCCACCTAACTAATACCTTTGCCCTTTATAATGTGCCACCTTTAACCATATTAAGCCTTAGTCACCTTATTTGCTGTTGTGGCAGATGATGTCCACTATAGTTATTATTCACAACCCACTAATGGATTTATTAAGTTCCTGCCAA
Source organism: Lycium ferocissimum (assembly GCF_029784015.1). Classification (NCBI taxonomy): domain Eukaryota; kingdom Viridiplantae; phylum Streptophyta; class Magnoliopsida; order Solanales; family Solanaceae; genus Lycium; species Lycium ferocissimum. The sequence continues at coordinate 1,812,449 of NC_081353.1, forward strand.
AATCCAATATTTAACCAATTACACACATAATTAATTTCTTGATCTCGATTCACTTAAGTAGTAGTCATTTTTAATACACATCATATACTCATTACCATGATCACGTGATATAGCACTAGTCCATAGCCCCGTTTGGTACACATAAAATATTATTTTGAATCACCGTCATTACACTTTCGAGTCTTAAATAATTTTGGGACTTCATTCCTTGTATACACCGAGTTCTTGATTTTCATGCTTGAACCAGATCCTCTGGGCTCGGGTAAATTTGTTTATGTTGGATGGTTCAATTTCCTAGTCCAAAAATATGGGATATTATAGCTTGGACCATATTTCATTCAAAAATAAATTTCGAACCTCGACGAAACTTATTTTTCTTCGATTGGTTTAACTTCAAATCCTTACGATACATGTGTACCATCACTCTAACCACCTATAAGCTTGAGGGATAACCTCGCTTCCATTACTAATGTCATTTAACTCGCACGCTTTCCAATGCATGAAAACACGGGATGTAACATCCTTCCCCCCTTTAGAACATTCGTCCTCAAATGTTAAACTAGTCCTGTATAAGTATACTAGTTATGGTGATCTTATGACGAATCAATTACTCTTCTGTCATGCCGTGCCTTTTCTTGCTTAAATTAATACCATTCTCCATCTAACATCAGTTATTATTCAATTTCCAAAGAATGTGGTCATAATATAGCTACTTCCATAATTGACTGCAACTTACTATATCCATCTATACTTGAAGCTTAAGCTGAGTTTTTCTTGTTTTGGAGTTATCTTTCCAGTAACATTGTAGAATAGGAGTTGTCTTTCCTTTGGGTTGGTTTACCATCGCATATTGGTTCCTCTTGTTCTCTTTTCTAATTTTTATAGGTCTACTTCCACTCTTTATTTAGGTCGCATAGTCCGCAGCGTACCTCCTTCTTGGAGTCATCATTTTAATCTTCTGACATGCACTATCTATAATATTCCTTTTGAATAATTGAAAATGAGTTTCCTTCTTAGTAATGACTCTCGGTTGAAATATTCCAAATATAAGTGAGTCACTTTCCTGATATGATCCTCCTTGATACTCGGACTCGTCGATCCTTTCTGTTGCTCAATAATGGTATTAAGTCTCACATGGTTTGCAAATCTCTCCCACTTCCTTTCTTCCATATGACCATGATAATAGTACTGATTCACATCTATAGAGTCTAGATAAATTCAACCCGAGATGTCCTGTCGTAGGTGCCCCTCGTCAACTCATTAAAGGCTTCATAATTTTGAGAATTTCATAATCCTTTGGGAAACTGTTGGAAATCCGCTATAACCACAATGATACAAAAATGAAAATTCCAAGGCGTAATATTCTTCTGGTAAAACCCCTTTTATTCAATGATCCTATCAAATTCGTAAGTAATCTAACACACCCCAGGGCTATCGTAGGAAACATATAACATATACTTATGTCATATTCAGAGTAATTGTCCTATTTGTCCTTAATGATAATTCCAACTCAACATTTCGACTCAATTTACCATATATTTTCCTTCAACTGACCCGGAGTATCACAAACACACTATTCGACTCCTCTTTTTAAGTACCCAATTGGTTTCATTCTCGACATGTAAATTCTAGCAGGTTACATAACCGTTCTTGTGTGATTCGTGTATGAACATCTAATCTTATTCGTAACTCCTTTCCTTTGGTTCGTTCTATTTTATGTATCTCATACATACCAAAACTCTTTTGTCTATCTGTTGTAACTTATCTCGTCATACTCTTTTCTTTCCTTTAGTTGTCCCCTGATTGTCACATCTTATATTCTACTATAGGAAGCTTTATGTCCCCTCTTATTTGTCGCTTATAAATTGCAATATCATTAACAAACGACTATACTGTTAGTTCCTTTGCTCTATTCTAGTAGAGCATCGCTATCCTTTACAATATTCCTTGACTTATTTGCTCTCAATGTCATGTTGTTCAAGGTCTTCACGAATGATTTTTTTGTACAGTCTCAGATATCCGCTCAATTCTTGTTCATTTATTTACTAGCCATTAGACTCATTTCTGCATAACTCTCACTTTTTGTTTTAGAGTCTATATCTCTCACATCTTAGGATTCATTGTTTCAATCTCTACACTTATATTTTCCTTACTCGCTTCCCCCCTTTTAGGGTCTTACTTATACAATTCTCAATTCCGTTACCTCACTTCCAATCTTGAATTCATGTATCCCTTTCCTCAATTCCTTTATTCTACTGCATCATATTCATGCCATTTCCCATAATTTATAACTACAGTAATTCATGTGTGAAGTCTTAACATACTCATCTTGCAGTTTTGTGGTCAAGTAATACAACCAACATAGCAATCCAAACAAGGATGTATTTTACATAGCTCAACCGTTAATTATGAGTCAATGTCTACATCCGCTCCAATTAACAACTTCTGCCCCATAGGGATACTCGAACTAGTCATATGTCTAGCAATCTGTACCATCCATGTAGTGTCACTTATCCCATTCTTCGATACTCAGAGTTCACTTATAGCATCTATAGCGTCATCTTTCCCTTTTCTTCCCGTATCAAGTCATTCGCTCTTTCCCGTATTCGATTTGTAGCAACTGTAAATGCATTTTTCCTTAAACTCGCCATCTTTGTTTTCAAGGATCTAAGTCTCATGCGCAACTAATACCCCTTATGCCTCATACTCTTTTACTCTTATGTTGCACTCAACGTTGATTTCAAAACCAACCATAATCATATCGTATTTGTCGTTGATGATAGCCTTGCATTATCGCTTTATCGTCGTACGGTAAACTCATAACTCATGTCCACATTTATCTTTCCAACTTATTCCTTTATATACTTTACTCGTTCTGTCTTGGTATAGGATATTCGTAGGAGATGCATCTTCCTTTCCTCATAATACGACCACATCTTAAGCGCGCGTACTTCGCATATTTCCTTTTCTTTCTGTACCCATACTTATTCCTTTACATTCTTTCCTCCTCAATTTATCTTATTACCTCCCGTTTTATAATCAATCCTTTTCCTAACTATCATTTTATTTTGTTATTCATCTTTCCATAGTCTTGGTCTTTTACATCCAGCCAAAGATATCACTCGTGATCTCGACTATACAAATCACAAATTGTTACTACTTTGCCATATCACTTTTCTCTGATTTCTTTTCCAAGTTGACTTCCGTTTTCCTTTTGCTTGCTACCATTTCTGTCATTGCGAAACCTCTATGTTGGACTTTCCCCTAACAAGGTCTTATAAGCTTTCTTATCTACTGCCCCATAGCTCGCTTATTGGTTTCACACTTGCATTCACTCTTTATTCAAATAGAGCATCGCACATCTTTAGTCGTTTCCTCGCTATACTTTACTTACTTTGTATTATAGTTCTTGCTACGTTCTCATTATATCCTGATCATAATCAATAGAGTGCCACTTCTTGATCTCATTCGCAAGGCTGCTTATAAAATAGAATAAACCTCGTGAAGTAAGCATACTTAACCTGTTACTCTGTCTGATCAACCCTATTATACTTACCACATAAGTTGTCTTACCAATGTATTCACATTCGTTATAACCTTTCGTATTTCGCATCCCTGTCTCAGTCATGTTGTTACTTTATTATGCTAATAGACTTGTCGTATTTTACTTGCGCTTAGCCATCCAATCAATACTTCAGTATCACACTCTATTGGAGTTACCCTTAAACTATGTCATGTTTTAGTACTACCAGTCTCCCTAATTTACCCTAGTCTTTCTCTTTACCATATCAATGTCGATCTTATAGTTACTATTACTATCAATTTAACAACATTTAACTCATCTCTTGTAGTTGTCAATGATACTCCGAACTTAGTCCCATCCTGCCATTACTTTTTACACAACATCTTTTCCTTTTAGAACATATTACAAGCTTATATCTTATCTTCCTTAAATTCTCGAAAAATTTCGACAGAATTACCTCTATATCTCTTACTATCCAAAACCTGCACGCAGCAAATACCAACAATGCTTCACAAGGCTAATATATACACACAACATATCTCAGCCACACAGGGCTCCCAATTTCAAGTAAAAGTACAAAGATGTCGAAACTTATCTCATATATCACACTTCGAGATGTACCTGATCCTTTAGCGATCTGCCCTATTTACTTTCCCTTTCATTCTTCAGCTTTACATTTCAATCATACCTTAATATTCTTACCTTACTCGACATACATCTTTCGCACCGTTGCTAACCTTTGTACTGATTAATTCAATTAGTTTTGTTCGCAAACTTATAATTGAACTTATCATCAAGGGATACATTTAATCAATTCCTCTATTGTACGAACAATGACTTACCTCTATGACAACCAATCCATTATCATATAAATACATATTCTGATAATGTAGCCTCAACAAGGTGACTTACCTCGGTAACTTTCAATATCATTAATCACTTTCTTCTGTCAATACTGTTCATCTGCTGAAATCAAGGGTTAGTATAAGGAATTCATTTCCTATAGCTTAGCTCTATCGCACGATCTTAGATATGAAAGAAAAGTAACTATCCTAAATGCCCTGTAGCCTCCTGTTTATAAATGTGGCGCATAACACACCATAAACAAGACTCTACTAGACACAACTTTGCAGACAACCCCTAGGACGAACTGCTCTGATAACACTTTGTCACACCCCAATTCCGATAGGGCATGATGGGCACCCAACTCTTAATTAGAGCTGAGCGAACCCTCTGGCATTCACATAATGAAATCCCGGACATATATATAAAAAATTCGGAAATATAATAAAGTACTTTCCGTTAAACCATAGAAATTTGCGAACGATACTCAATTAATCAAAAATCGAGTAAGTCAATACATATCGGCCTACATGGTCTCTTTACTCAACACATGACATCTCAACATACTAACCACATGACACTGTCTGCAAAGTCTCTATGAGTAAACACTTGAATCATATGAATCGGGACAGGGCCCCGACATACCCATACACACATATGATAACCATAATGACTCTGCATGCTACCAAAATATATGGGAAGAAAATGGAGTTTGCCAATCCCATGATAGCCAACCATCCTAGCTGAATACTTTTACCTGCAAAACAATCTGGGACTGTGTGGCATGAACACAGTGCCCCCAAGCAAAGGGACGTCAGTACGAACAATGTACCAAGTACGTAAGGCATAAGAACATCAAGTGCAGATGGATCATGAAAACCAGTATCAAAAATTGAATGCATTTGTGGCTAACATCTGAGAATATCTGCGTAACTCTATATCACGGAAACTGACTCTATGGCGTATGATAGGCATAGATTATAATTTATTGATAGTGCTATGGAACGTACAGCCCGATCCATATATAATATAATAATGCCGAGGAACGTACGGCCCGATCCATATATAATATAATAATTTCGAGGAACGTACGGCCCGATCCATATATAATATAATAATCATATATATACCGTACTCGGCCCTCTAGTGGGGACTCGGTGAATAATGCAATGCAACTGTGCACGAATACATACCCGGCCCGGGACTCGGTGAATGATATATTAACGGCATGCACGAGTAGAATATCATGAGCAACCATATGCAAACTAAATCATCATACGGGACTCAATAGAATAATTAGAATGAACCGACACTTGAGAATCACGGACAAGCGCCATGTTAATAATACCGTCGAGAACTAGAATTCATTGGAGTCATGAATGTTCATCGTTCGCTCGTTTATGTAATTCATGCCAAAAAAGTAAGAAAGGATAACCTTAACATACCTTGTCCGCTTCTTAAGCTAATCCAAACTTAAGTCTCGAGCTTCCCAAGATCTACAACAACGTCAGTAGATACCAAGCATTAGCTATAGGTACTTAGGAATCCAACCCTAAGCTAGCACGTTATTTATAGAAATTCGGACACATTTCCTTTATAAATTCAACAAACCCCGAGAATCCAACTCGGCCAAATCATCAACAACAATACCAACAACCATATTAACAACATCAACAATTAATCCCATCGATCCAGCCCCTCAACAATATAAAAATAGTTTCAATATTCAAACAATAATTAGACGAGCGGCAAGCCCGAATACAATTATCATGCACACTTCTTCAATTTTTCTTTCCTTCAAAATACATATCAATGACAACAACGACAATATAGTTAAGTTACTCTAACAATTTCCATTCATAACACGATCCAAAAATATACCTCAAATCAGCTCGCACAACAACAACAATAACTTATCCGATTTTTTGCAAAAATATTAACCACAATACCAACAATTTCATATCAAGCTAGAATCAAATCCACCTCTATATCACTCTCAAAACAGCTCACAATTATAACATCAACTACTTTCCATAAAAAAGGAAATTATCTCAACAACACAACAATAACAAGTTCCAAAACAGCCACCAAATAGCCCATAAGCTAACAACAACATCAAAATACGATTTCCCGCTATTAATCGCGTAGTTCTCTTCTCACAATTTAGCTATGACCTGGATGAATTAAATATATCAAGGATAGGAGGATTCTTACCTTATATGCCAAGAACTATTCTTCTTCAACCTTACTTCACTTCGAATAAAGCCCTGTTTTGCTATCATCCTGAGGGTACTGACGTTATAACCACTATGTTGTTCTTCACGTTTACTTTAGCGAAAGAGAATTTTCCATTCCTACGTCAATCATGGCTGCCTCTTCGTAAGCAAATCTCTAATTAGGATGATAAGAAATATCTATATGAATGTTTTTGGTAATGTTAAAACTTAACGTTCTTTGCCTCTATATAAAGTTCAAGAGATATGTATTCTACCTAGAAATAAATTAAAAATTGCTCATGACTTAATGGAGTTGTAGGGTCCACCTGACTAATACCTTTGCCCTTTATAATGTGCCAACTTTAACCATATTAAGCCTTAGTCACCTTATTTACTGTCGTGGCAGATGATGTCCACTATAGTTATTATTCACAACCCACTAATGGATTTATTAAGTTCCTGCCAAAATCCAATATTTAACCAATTACACACATAATTAATTTTGTGATCTCGATTCACTTAAGTAGTAGTCATTTTTAATACACATCATATACTCATTACCATGATCACGTGATATAGCACTAGTCCATAGCCCCGTTTGGTACACACAAAATATTATTTTGAATCACCATCATTACACTTTCGAGTCTTAAATAATTTTGGGACTTCATTCCTTGTATACACCGAGTTCTTGATTTTCATGCTTGAACCAGATCCTCTGGGCTCGGGTAAATTTGTTTATGTTGGACGGTTCAATTTCCTAGTCCAAAAATACGAGATATTATAGCTTGGACCGTATTTTATTCAAAAATAAATTTCGAACCTCGACGAAACTTATTTTTCTTCGATTGGTTAACTTCAAATCCTTACGATACATGTGTACCATCACTCTTACCACCTATAAGCTTGAGGGATAACCTTGTTTCCATTACTAATGTCATTTAACTCGCACGCTTTCCAATGCATAAAAACACGGGATGTAACAGATGTATTTCCGGAAGAGCTTCCAAGCCTTCCTACTAAGCGAGAGATTGATTTTGCTATTGACGTGTTTCCAGACACCAAGCCTATATCTATTCCTCCTTATAGAATGGCTCCCGCAGAATTGAAAGAGTTGAAGGAGCAATTGAAAGACTTGCTTGAGAAAGGCTTTATTAGGCCTAGTTCATCCCCGTGAGGAGCACCCGTATTGTTTATCCGAAAGAAAGATGGCTCCTTGAGAATGTGCATTGACTATCAGCAACTGAATAAGGTGACGATTAAGAATAAATATCCTATTCCGAGGATTGATGACTTATTTGACCAATTACAAGGCGTCAAATGGTTTTCAAAGATAGATTTGAGATCCGGGTACCATCAAGTGAGAGTTAGGGAGAAACATATCCCTAAGACGGCCTTTGAACAAGATATGGCCATTTTGAGTTCGGGTGATGTCATTGGGGCTAACTAATGCACGCGTATTTATGGATTTGATGAATGATGTGTTCGAGCCCTTCTTAGATTTATTTGTGATAGTATTCATCGACGATATCTTGGTGTATTCTAGCCGAGAGACGAGAACACGCGGATCATTTGCGTCTTGTCCTCAGAATTCTTCAAACTCGAGAGTTGTTGGCAAAATTTTCTAAGTGTGAGTTCTGGCTGAACTCAGTGACATTTCTGGGGCACATTATTTCAGCCAATGGTATTCAGGTGGATAGCTAAAAGATTGAGGCCGTGAAGACTTGGCCAAGGCCCCTGACTCCTACGGAGGTTCATAGCTTTTTAGCCTTTAGCGGGATATTACGGGAGATGTGTTGAAGTTTTTCTTCTATTTACGCACCACTACTGGTGACCCGTAAATCAAAGTTTCAATGGACATATGCTTGTGAACGTAGTTTCCAAGAGCTAAAAGATAGATTGACTTCGCCGAGTCCCGACACTTCCCGGAGAGATTGGAAGGTTATGTCGTTTATTGTGATGCTTCAGGCATTGGGCTAGGATGTGTGTTGAGGCAACATGGTAAGGTAATTGCGTATGCTTCAAGGCAATTACGAAAGCATGAAAAGAATTATCCAACCCATGACCTTGAATTGGCTGCAGTGATTCATGCATTAAAGATGTGGAGACATTATTTATATGGTGTCCATGTGGATATTTATATAGATCATAAGAGCCTTCAGTATATCTTCAAGCAAAAAGAGTTGAATTTGCGGCAACGACGATGGTTAGAATTGCTAAAAGATTATGATGTTGATATCCTATATCACCCCGGAAAGGCAAATGTTGTGGCTGATGCTCTTAGCCGTAGATCCATGGGAAGTTTGTGTGATGTACGACCAGAGAAGAGGGAAATGGCTCGTGAGCTCCAGTAGTTAGCTAGCCTAGGAGTTCGAGTAGTGGACTCAGGTAGCAGGGGGACTACCATTCAGAATTCAGCAGTTTCGTCGCTAGTAGTGGAAGTGAAAGAGCGACAATATGAAGATCCTATCTTTGATGCATTACGGAGGTACACTCCCTCGAAGGAGAAGTCATCATTTGAGATCACGGGAGACGAAGTTCTACGATGCCGAGGCAGATTATGTGTTCCCGATGTGGCGGAGTTTACGCCACCAAATATTGAGAGAAGCCCATTGTTCCGTTATTCCGTCCACCGAGCAACGAAAATGTATCATGATCTTAAATATATATATTGGTGGAATGGGATGAAGAAAGATATAGCGAAATTCATAGCTCAATGTCCCAACTGTCAACAAGTGAAAATCGAGCACCAAAAGCCGGGTGGATTGTTGCAAGCTATAGAAATCCCAACTTGGAAGTGGGAAGTAATTACGATGGACTTCATTACAGGCTTACCCCGTTCTCGACGTAAGTATGATTATATATAGGTGATTGTGGATAGACTCACGAAATCAGCTCATTTCTTACCAGTCAGAACCACATATGTGGCAGAAGATTATGCAAAGCTTTATGTTAAAGAGATAGTGCGACTTCATGGTGTCCCAGTATCTATTATCTCAGATAGAGGAACTCAGTTTACAGCTAATTTTTGGAAGTCCTTCCAAGAGGGTTTAGGGACTCATGTGAGCCTTAGCACGACATTTCATCCACAGACTGATGGACAAGCTGAACGCACTATTCAGACTCTTGAGGTATGTTACGGGCATGTATGTTAGATTTTGGAGGTAATTGGGATGATCACTTACCACTTATTGAGTTTGCTTATAACAATAGTTATCATTCTAGCATTCAAATGGCACCATATGAGGCTTTATATGGGCGAAAGTGTAGATCCCCAATTGGGTGGTTCGAGCTAGGAAAGACTAAATTGATAGGGCCAGACTTGGTCCAGCAAGCCATAGAGAAAATTAAGCTCATACAAGATCGGTTATTAGCAGCCCAAAGTCGTCAAAAGTCCTATGCGGATAATCGTCGAAAGGACTTAGAGTTCCAAGTGAAAGATTGGGTATTCTTAAGGGTGTCGCCGATGAAGGGCGTTATGAGATTTGGCAAAAAGGAGAAGTTAAGTCCCCGATACATTGGGCCTTATGAGATCGTGCACAAGGTAGGCAAAATGGCTTGCAAGTTAGATCTTCCTCCTGATCTGGAGTAAGTTCACCCAGTTTTTCATGTTTCGATGCTTCGTAAATGTGTTAGAGATCCTACTAGGATCGTGCCAGTAAATGATGTTCAAGTGACAAAAAAAGTTGACTTATGAAGAGGTACCCATTGCCATATTAGATAGGCAAGTACGGAGGCTTAGAAACAAAGAAGTGGCCTCAGTTAAGGTTTTGTGGAGAAATACTAACCGAGAAAAATGACATGGGAAGCGGAAGAAATTATGAAATCCAAGTACCCGCACTTATTTCAGCCCCCGGAAGAGATCCAAGATGAGACATCAAGATCATGAGGTATGTATGTTTTCCTTTTTAAGCACTTGGGTCGTGTGTGTGCGGCCAAACTGCTATTATGTTGTGGCCAATGAGGCATTGTTATTACGGGTGTTGTGACGGGATGGTAGTGCCATATTATAGGAAAACTGCAGGCGAAATTTTCAGGAATTCCGAGTGCTTAACATTCGAGGACGAATGTTCTTAAGGAGAGGAAAATGTTACTGTCACACCCTTAATCCGATAGGGTGTGATGGGCACCGACCTTACCTTAGGGCCGAGCGAACCCGCGAGACTTTCGTAATACTCATGGGCCCGCAAAACATAACATAAGCACGTTACGAAAAAAAAAATTCGAAAACAAACATGCCTTTCATCATTTTTTTTTTCAAATCAAATAAAGCTAGCATCGTATGAAATCTGTAAACATATGAGGTTCATAACATAATGCATAATAATACATCGGCTTACATAGCCGCTTACAAAACCGACATTTCACACACACGACACTGTCTGCAAAGTCTCTACCAACATCTCAGATACCATACAAAAGCACTCGACACGGCGAAGCTCACGGAGGAAATGGAGCTCGCCAATCCGGTGGAACATCTTCTCGCTAACATCACCTACTCATCCGTGGGTACCGCGGCATGAAACGCGACCCCCCGGAAGAAAAGGGGGTCATGAAATATGTACCGAGTATGTAAAGCATGGGATATCGTAAACGAGAACCGTACGAAACGAGAAGAACGAGAAAAGTAATACAATAACCTTAACTCATAACACTTGCTTTTGAACCATAAATTATACATATCAATACCATATTCGTGCCTCATCATGGGACCGAGAAACGCAGTCGTAAAATCATCTCGTACACGTACATAGATATAACATGCCCCGCCCCTACGCGCGAGGGACGCGGTAGGTAAAACCATCGACGCATATACATATATCGTGCCCCGGCCCTTTAATGAGGGACGCGGTAAGTAAAATCATCATATCATATACATATAACGTGCCCCGCCCCCTAACGAGGGACGCGGTAAGTAAAATCATCATATGCGTGTACATGTAACATGCCCGGCCCTCAGTGAGGGACGCGGTAAAGGAATCATCATATGCCATCCCGGCCACCTCCTCCATATCATCATATCATATAACGTGCCCGGCCCCGCGCAAGGGACGGGACGAGGTAAATATAACGTGCCCCCCTCTAGTGAGGGACGCGTGAACAATGCAATGAAGCGCACGAATACATGCCCTGGCCGGGACGCAGTGAAAGAGATAATCTTGTTCCCGACGAGCGAGTAGTGAGAAACCATATGCACAAATCATCATATACATACCGTGACATCATAACTTATCATATGAGCCGACATTAACCGATGTGGGATTGGCTTAAACCAATGTGGGATTTGCCTAAACCAAGATGTGGAATTTGCCACCGGGGTTTGCCCCACCGTTGGTTTGCCCCACCATAAACTCCGATTCCAACCGATTATATTCTAGAATACATACATATAACATATAACGTGGTATATATACACGGTACCCGGCCGAAAGGGGCTCGGCGTCGGACACATCATATTTCGGAATACGGCATAGTGGCGCACAATATCATAACCGGCCCGGACTTGGCGAAAAATGTAACAACGAATGCACGAGCCGAATCGTGAGTAACCGAATACAGTTTAAAATATTTTCAAAGACTCAATAGGTTAATCAAAATGAACCATCATTTATAAGCCAAAGCAGTAGTCAAATCAAGATTTTCTTCCGAATATCACTCGGGAACATATCAAACCGTACTTTAGAAACCATAGTTACGTATCAAAATCAGGTGCATGAAAATCCTTATTTCAGACTCAACCGATAAATAAGTAATCATACTCGGGGGGTCGGAAAGATAGTCATATTGAATTCTTTCAAAAATAGGTCGTTAGAACCAAACATAGAGAGTCGCGGGACCCACGGACGAGCGTCAACCCAATCGGGCCCCTATGAAAATTAAAGTCTTTACTCGTCATGAAGTCATTTGCGAAGATATCAAAGCGATTCGAGCTTTTTCTTGAAAAGTTACGGTCGTTCGTAGTTTCGGAATCGTTTGGGAACAAAACTCTTTTGAAAGCAAAACTTTTATGCAACTTTTTTGAAATTTAGTCATACAAAGACATAAGATCCTTTCGGAACAAACCGTATACATAGTGTTTCAAATCCAATCATATCAAGGACATACGGATCATAGCTTGACCATATTAAGGATGCCAACATCACAAAGCAAATATGAATCATAAACATGTTCGGATTTTACGAATAGAATTACCCCAGGGCTCATAACGTATCATAGCTTAGTCATCTCTAAGACATGCCAAAAGAAGGAAAGGTAAGCTCTACATACCTCGCTTGTTTCCTTAGCTAATCCAAACGCCGGCCTCGGCTCCCAAGGTCTACACAACGTCAATAAGTATCAACCATTAGCTATAAGCATTTGGGGATTCAATTCCAAACTGCAATTCTACGAGAAATTTGGGCAGACCTCCCCTATAAATCCAACAACCCCGAGAATTGACTCGCCAATATTATCAACAACAACACCAACAACCATTCCAACAACATCAATAATCAATTCCAAACGCATTCTAACATTGATGACTCCATTACACGCATGATTCGACGATATTCATGCATATTCAATTCAACTTCATATATTCACATTAATATCAACGATCCCAAGTTCACGTACTAATCCAAACCATTTAAACAAGATTCAAGGATGCTTCCAACAATCTACAAAATAGCCAAATCAGCCCATTCACTACATAATGAAACCCGAAACTTCCAAATGCCGCAAGAACAACAACAATACATTTCTTTCTTCTAAATTCATCCACCACTCAATAATCCACACGTTCCCAACATTATTTCCATAATTATAGAAACTACATTAAAATTCCATAAGCTTCTAAAAACAGCCCATGACAATTACAACCTCAACTTGAGCCATTAAACTCTCATTAGCATCATAGAATCCACAACACACAACAACCAAAATACTAAATAAAATTAGTTCATTCTTTAAGACACAAAACAATCCATTTTCGGCCAGCCCTTCAACATACATCATTCTATGAGTTCCATTCATTTTATACACATTACAACAACACACAAACATGTAAAATACAATTAATTCATCACTCCAACACAACTCTATATATATATACACACGGCCAAACACACACCACACCGCTACAATTTCAACAAATATAATTTCATGGTTTCCTTCATTTCCACATATCACAACATGTACCAATCATCCATAAACACATAAAGAAGATTAAACCTCACCTTTTCTCTTCAACTTTTCCTCTTGGCTAGGCTTGCCAATTGCACAAACCGATGTTTTTCTTGCTCCAACAACCCTTCCACGTTGACGAGGACCTTTCAATTGGTATGAAAGCTTGAAGGAAACAATTTTCATGATCAACTTTATGGGGCTGGTTCGGCCAGCCCCTCCTAGCCGTTTCTCCTCCTTCTTTTTTTTCTCCAAAGTTCTAGACTTGTAAATGATGAATTGTCTTGCTTTTTCCATCACATGTCCATATATATATATATATAGGGGTGTGGCCGGTTGTGCCCCCTTCTTTTTCTCCAATTTTCTAGATTTTTCTTAAGTGTGGAAGAATAATGAACATGACTTAATTAGTCATCTTATGTCCACTTATATAAATAACACAAGTGTACCATGGCCACACCACACACATGGCCACATATGGCCATTTTCATGAACTATCAAGTTTCCAAAATTTCACTTCTAGCCCTTAATTTTCATGAAATGCTTAACTTTCCATAATTCACTTTTAACCCTAATTTTTCCTTATTCCAAATTTACCCTTAATACTCCATACCGATAAAAAGATGAATATGCAACTTATGTACTTTTAACAAAATCGGAAAAAATTGCAACCTTATCCTTAACTTGTCGCAACCGACTTAGAATATTCCAACGTACAAAGTACGGGGTATAACAGTTACACCTCGGAAAATTTCCCGTTAACGCACAGTGAATAGACTAACGAAGAGCACAAAGTATATGGTATTTCCATGAGTAAGGAATGAAAATTGATGACCCTAAGTAATATTTCAAAGACATTCGATGTTAGATGAGAAAGTTTGCCAAGAGAAGGCAAGGCATACGATATGTATCGGAAAGGATTTACGAGTAACAAGTTAATGATCATTTAATGATACTTTGGAGAAGAGTTATAACATCCCTTAGATTGTTAATGAGGTGATAAACAAGTGTCAAGAAGGTTCCATAAGGATTGGAGAACAAAGGAGTCGACGAGAACGAGTTCGGAATGACTGGGCATTATACGGCCAAACATGCGCGTATAAAACACGCGGGCCGTATGTTCAGCCGTATAACCAGCCGGATTAACACCTTCTTTGGACCAAATCTACGGCCGGACATACGGTCGCATAATTTATACGGACCGTATGTTGGTTCGTAAACCGGTCGGGGACCGAAGTGTGTATTATTAATAAGGGACAAGTTTCATTTCATTTCATTTCCCCTTCACACCCCCTTCTCTCTAAAACATCTCTCTACATTTATCCCACAAGAATTCAAGATATATTGGTGATCAACTTCATCAAACCAAGTGAATTAAGTGTAAGAAAACCCATTAAAGTTCATCCAAGACAAGAAATCCAAGTGAAGGTGAAACTAGGGTTTTGTTCAAGTGAGGTGTTTCTACTTTCTATGGTCATTCCTACACCATCTAAGGTAAGTTTTATGGTATTTCCATGTTCTTTAAGGTATTCAAAAGTTGAAACACTTGGAATATAGTAGGAAATAGAAAATGAGTCATGAATGTGGGAATAGTGTCACTTTTGAGTAATAGTTGGATTAAGTCATGATTCTTGATGTGTTATGATTATAATCATGTTATAAATGATATTGAGAACATGGGATAGACGTTGTATATGAATGAACGTAATCGTGTGTTATGACCATGAATATGGATGATTGGAAGTGAATTGAGAAGTAAGGATAATGTAGGTGAATAAAGGCTATTGTTATGATGTTGTGAATGTTATTATAGATGTTTGGGAGTTGATATGTGATATGGAGGAAGTCATATAAATAAAGGAGATGCTGTCCAATTTTCTCTAGCTTTAGTCAAGTA
>NC_081353.1:1828188-1933150 GCF_029784015.1 Lycium ferocissimum
TATGCCTAAACGGCCCCCGAAAACTACGAACGTCCGTAACTTACAGATACGACCCTCGAAACGCCCCAAAACATAATATGTAAGTTCATAAGACATCACTCTCCCCTACCCCTCGTAGTCGGGCTCGGACGGGGTCGGCACCGTCCGTGGGGCCCGCGGCCTTTCTATGCTACCTTTATGGATTTTTTTTTGGGAAATTTAACATTTTCTTCACTATGATTATTTATTTTCTGTCGAGTTGGAAATAAGATTTTACGCCTACGATTTTGACGCGTAACAACGGTTCTAAAGTTCGGTTTGACATGCCCCGGCGAGATTCGGAGAAAACTAGTTTTGACTATGGTTTTGGACTTTCAAAAAAAAGGATTCGTTTTGATTATTCGGTTGAGTCCGTGATGATGTACCGATACGCGTGTGGTTACTTACGATCGTTCGTGCGTTTGGTGTTACCTCTTTCACGGATCCGGCCGGTATATGATCGTGCGCACTATGATATATTGCAAGTTATCTTGTGTTACGGTTCCCGAGACCTCGCCATAGTGGCCGGGTTCCGTTTATGAAGTTATCTTTGTGATATGGCTTGTGATGTGTTGTGATGATGTGTTGTGTTCGGGGATACGGAGATTTGAAATCTTGGAGTTATCTTGTCTTGTGGCGCCGGATAGGGTGGCGACCACGTTGCGTCGCACGGGTCCTATGGACCGCATTTGATATGTGATGATGTGTGATGAGTTTGTTCTCAGATGATGAGTTTGATCACCGATGATGAGGCGAGATCCACATCGATTCTTGTCATTCCATATGACGAATTACGATGCGTTCGGTATGAGTATGCATGATTTGTGTGTCGGATGTAAGTACTTAGATAGTTGTTATTACGACTTCACTTTCTCGTACTTCCTACTTTAGTTATGACCTCGTTTGATGTATGCTATGCTTTACATGCTCGGTACATATTTAAATCTTGACCCCTTTCTTCGAAGTGCGTTTCGTACCACGCGGTACCCACGGATGAGTCGGTGATGCTAGCGAAGATGCTTCCGGTTGGATTGTGAGCTCCATTTCCTCACGAAGATCTTTGCGAGTCGAGTCAGCTTTGTATGGTGTTCGAAGTTATGATAGAGACTTTGCGAACCGATCATCGAGTGTATGATATGTCGAGAGTGCGATTGTAAGCGGCTACGTAAGCCGGTGTGTTTTGTATGTATTATGTCACCGATGTGTTTGACGACGGCTATATAAGCGAAGTTTGTTATGCCTTATATTGCGATTTTGTTTGGTTTTTGAAAAAAAAACGAGAGGCATGTTTGTTTTCGAAAATTTTTTCATTACGTGTGTATGCTATGTTTTGTGGGCCCGATTACAGGTATGAGCGTTACGTTAGTCGAGCGGGTCGCTCGGCCCTAAGTAAGGGTCGGGTGCCGTCACGCCATTGCGCCGAAAATTGGGGTGTGACTTAGTCCCCGATATATTGGGCCTTATGAAATTGTCGCAAAGTAGGCCAAGTAGCTTACGAATTAGATTTACCTCCCGATTTGGAGTCGGTTCATCCGTTGTTCCATGTCTCGATGTCGCGAATGTATTGGAGATCTACTAGGATCGTCCCATTAAATGATGTTCAGAAATGCAAGAAAGTTAGCTTATGATGAAAGACCCATTGCCATACTAGATAGGCAAGTACGGAGGCTTAGAAACAAAAAGGTGGCCTCAGTTAAAGTTTTGTGGAGAAATAATAATCGAGAAGAAATGACGTGGGAAGCGGAAGAGAGCATGAAATCCAAATATCCGCACCTATTTCAGCCCCCAGAAGAGGGCCAAGATGAGACGTCAATATCATAAGGTATGCACGCTTTCCTTTTATGTATTTGGGTCGTGTGTGGCCAAATTATATTGCTATTATGTTATGGCCCTGTGTGGCATTGATATTATGGGTTGTTGTGACAGGGCGGTAGTGCCATATTATAGGGGAGACTCTGGCGTAATTTTTATAAAATCCCCGAGTGCTTAACATTCGAGGACGAATGTTCCTAAGGAGAGAGATGTTACACCTCGGAAAATTTTTCCGTTGATGCACGATGAGTAGGCTAAAGAGAAATATGAAGTATACGATGTTTCAATAAGTAAGGCATAGCAATTGATGATTCTAATTGAGATTCGAAAGTCATTCGATGTTAGATAAGAAAGTTGCCAAAAGAAGGCTATGTAAGCGATAAGTTTCGGAAAAGCTTTATGAGTAGTAAGTCGATGACAACTTAATGATGTGTTGGGGAAGAGTTATGACGCCCCTTAGGTTGCTAAGGAAGTGATAAACAAGTGCTAAGAAGGTTCCATAAGATTGGAGATCAAACGAGACGACGGGATCAAACTTGGTGGAACTGAGAGTTCCACGGATCCACGGCCCGCCTGCAAGATGCATTCCACGGACCGTGGATGGGTCGTGGAATCGCCGGCAGAGAGAGCGAGGGCTGGTCGTGAACCACGACCAGCTCCACGGACAACACTTGGTTCCACGGACCGTGGAACAAGCCCGTGGAACACCCGACGGGCCGAAATGTTTTAAGTGTTTAAATGAGTTCCAAATCATTATTTCATTTTCCAACCTCTCTTCTCTCTAAGACCTCTAGGGTTCCATGTATGTTTCATGAACAAGGAATCAAAGGAAATCAAGGGTGATTATCATCAAACCAAGTTAATCAAAGTAAGGGAAACCATTAAAGTTCATCAAAAGAAGAAATCCAAGTGAAGGAAAATCTAGGGTTTGGCTCAAGTGAGGTTCATGCAACCAAGGTTCAATCCTACACCATCCAAGGTGAGTTTTATGATGTTTCCATGTTATATAAAGTGTTGGGTAGATGAAACACTCGAATAACGAAAGAAGATAAGTAATGGGTCATGAATGTGTGAATAGTAACACTTTTGAGTAAACGTTTGGAACGAGTTATGATTCTTGATGCTTCATGAATATAATCATGTTATAAATGATATTGAGAGTATGGAAATCGACATTGTATATGAATGAACGTATTGACGAGTTATGGCTATGGATATGGATAAAGTGAAAAGAATTGTGAAGTAAGAGTAATGTAGATGACTAGAAGCTATTATGATGATAAAATGAATGTTATTATGGATGTTGAGGTCGATATGTAATACGAGGAAAGTCGTATAAATAAAGGAGATGTTGTCCGATTTTCTCTAGAATTAGTCATGAATGCTAATGCTATCTATCATCTAATACGAGTATGCCCTTCAATGAAGGTAGAACGTGAGCTTTGAAGAAGATCGCTCAAGCGATAGAATAGTTACACGACAAGGTATGTAAGGCTAACCCTTCTTCATAAGGCATGGTTCTTGGGCCAATTGTTCATCTCTTATGAGTTCATGATACTTTCTAATGATCTTAGCTCGAGAAGCTATTAAGCCAATGATGCCCAAGTGATACGATTGTACTAAGTTTCTTATACGACGAGTAATGCTCAAGGATAGAATGTATAAATGACGATAGTAAAGGAGAGATAGATATGAACTAGTATGTATGTGTGCCTATGAGAGGCTATTGTGAACCCCGAGCTTACATGGGCGGGTAGAATATGATAAGTATGTATATGTATATGTATGTATGCCCGCGAGAGGCTATTGTGAACCCCAGGAGCTTATATGGCGGGTAGGATATAGTAAACATGTATATCATTATATAACGACGCGCGCGCGCCTTGCGATTGGGTACGAATAACAATAATAACCCTGAGCCTTGGTAGGGCCAGGCACTGAGCCTTGGTAGGGCCGGGTACGTAAAACCTCGAACCTTCGTGGTTGTCACACCCTAATTTCCGATAGGGCATGATGGGCACCCGACCCTTACTTAGGGCCGAGCGAACCCGCAGACTCTCGCAATACCCATAACCATACTGGGCCCACAAAACATAACATACGCACGTAATGAAAATTTTTCAGAAAACAAACATGCCTTTCGTTTTTTTTTCAAATCAAATAAAATCTGCAATCGCATGAAAACTGTAATATAAGGCACGCGCACCCGCTTATATAGCCGCTTGCCAAACACATCGATAGCGTAATGCATACAAACACACACCGGCTTACATAGCCGCTTACAAACGACCGACATATCATACACTCGACCTTTATCGTCTCGCAAAGTCTCTACTAACATCTAAGATACCATACAAGCACTCGGACGCGGCGGCATTCGGAAGAAATGGAACTCGCTAATCCAAATGAACATCTTCTGCTAACATCACCTACTAAATCCGTGGGTACTGCGTGGCATGAAACGCGGCCCGAAGAAATTCGTGACGGAATATGTCCGAGTATGTAAAGCATAACATACGAAAAAATGAAATCATAACCAAAGACGAGAGTACGTAAAGTGAGTATAAAAACCCAAATACCAAAGTACCTACATCCGACATACGGATCATACATACTCATACCGTACACATCATATCCTGTCATACGAGATAACATTAACCGATGTGGGATTTGCCTAAACCAATGTGGGATTTGCCTAAACCAATGTGGGATTTTAAACCAGTAATGGAATTTGCCTCGTCATTGGGTTTGCCCACATTTGTTTGCCCGTGTTTGCCCGATATCAATGTCGACCATATCATCATTTTATCACACATCATATACGGGTCCATAGTGGAACCCGGCGGACGGAACGTGGTCGCCACCCTATCCGGCGCCACAACACGGCATAACACCGAAGTTTCAAATCTCCGTATCCCCATCACACATCATAACGCCAAACACGACGATAACACCAAATATAAACGAACCGGCCCTACAGCGAGGGCTCGGTGAACCGTAACACGGCATAACACCGGAGTATATCATAGTGCGCACGATCACATACCGGCCGGGATCCGGTGAAAGAGGTAACAACGAACGCACGAGCGGATCGTAAGTATCCATAATCATACACATCATCATTTCAAACTCAACCGAATAACCAAAGCGAACTATTAGTTCAAACCAAAACGATAGTCAAATCGGGTTTCTTCCGAATCTCTCTCGGAAGCATATCAAACCGAACTTCAAAAACCATAGTTGCGTATCAAAATCATAGGCATAAAATCCTTATTTCCAACTCGACGGATAAATAAATAATCATGCTTGAGATCGGAAAAGTGGTCGTATTAAGTCCCTTTTTAAAAAATAGGTCATTTAAAACCAACATAGAAAAGTCGCGGGACCCACGGACGAGCGTCAACCCAATCCGGGCCCGCCTATAAAAATTTAAGTCCTTACTCGTCATGAAATCATTTGCGAAGAAATCAAAGCGATCCGAGCTCTCTCTTGAAAGTTACGGTCGTTCGTAGTTTCGAAATCGTTTAGGAACGTATCTTTTTGAAAACAAAACTCTTTTGAAACAAAACTCTTTTGAAAATATAACTCTTTTGCAACCTTATAAATTTAATCATACAAAAGACGTAAGGATCATAACTCGACCGCATTAAGGATACGAATATCAAGAAACATATAAGAATCGTTTACACAACATTTCAAACTCAATCATATCAAAGACATACGAACCATAGCCCTACGACCATACTAAGGATACCAACATCAAAAGCAAATACGAATCAAAAACATACTCGAAACTTAAGAATGGAGTTACCCCGAGGCACAAACCATGTCATACCTTAATCCCGTCTAAGACATGCCAAAAGAAAAGAAGGGTAAGCTTCACATACCTGGATTGCTTCCTAAGCTAATCCAACTCAAGTCTCGGCTGCAAAAATCTACAATAACACCAACCCATCCAAACATTAGCCATACACACTTAGGAATTCAACTTCATGCCATCACTTTTATCTACGAAATTTGGCGCACTTCCCCTATAAATTCAACAACCCCGAGAATTCAACTCGGCCAAATCATCAACAACAATACCAACAACCAAACTACAACATCAACAATCAATTCAAAATGCATTTCTAACATTAGTAGCTCTTTTTACATAACTTCACGACATTCATAATATTCCGACATACTTACTTCCCTCACTCACATTCAAACCAATATCAACGTTTATACATTCGATTACTAATCCAAAACCATACGGACAATATTCAAGAACGCTTTAAACAATTCACACAATTTTTTCCAAACAACCAAAACCATATCCCAACTCACCTGAAATTGTCTCCAACCCGAGAACAACACCAAACACATTCTTCTCTTCCAAATTCATAATTTACACCAACAACAATTCCAACAATACCAACATTAACCATAATATTTCCAATTTCAAAATACTTCATAAACATTCCATATGGTGTTTGTCCCATATTTCCATCAATGAAACCATTTTATAACGATTTTACGGCTCCTTCTCCGTAAATAAACCAATATTAACACAAATAGAAATAGATTCATACCTTTCCCTCGATAATGCTATATATTTACTCCTCCACCTTGAACTTAAGCCACAAAGCCTCAATACGCTAGTTTTGAAGCCGCGACTATACGCTGCGTCATGGACCGGAATTTGAGAATTATACCTGATTTCGGGCTAAAAGTTAGTGGTGAAAGGTTGGGGAATTTTCTAGAATATTTGGGATGATTTTGGTCTGATTTTTTTTGGCTGAAAATGAGGGGTTAAGCCCCTTTATAAAGCTGCCCGAAGTCACTGTAGCGCATGCGTAGCGACCGACCTACGTAGCGATCCTCTGTTCATCCGCGGAAATTATTTCGAGACCTAAAACTTTTATATACCGATCTCTTTATTTGCATACCTGGATATGTCCAAAACTCCATACAATCTGTATAACTTATTCAACATCCCAAACTTTTCCTTATTCCAAATTTACCCTTAACACTCCATACCAATGAAAAGATGAATATGCAACTTGTGCATTAAAACAAAAACAAAATCGGAAATTAAAATTCTTATCCACAACTTGTCGCAATCCAACTTAAAATATTCCAACGTGCAAAATACGGGATATAACATCCTTCCCCCTTTAGAACATTCGTCCTCGAATGTTCAACTAATCGCATAAGGTCTTATAAGGGTCTCGGAGGGGGTTTCCTTTATTACCATAGCATGCACTCTAACCTACCAATCATATTTCTTTTTCATCTCTTCTTCAACTTCTCAAATCATTTCCTCCACTCGTTATTACCTTATTACATACTCTGCCACAGTACCTTAACAAAAGCCATGTCTTTAGTACGTAACCTTCTTACTTTACGAACAACATAACAAGGTCCAATACATATCGGGTTAAACCTTTCCTTCTCGTAATTCCCTTTACTCAACTTGTAACATTCTAGGCACATTATCTCGTGTCGTCTCTTAATCTTTAACTCAAACCCTTCCTTATTCGTTCCATAGCTTGTTTTTCCCGTTTCACACTTGCTGCGTATTCTAGCTACGTAGATCACATCATAGCCTTGGCCACTTTCTCACTAGACTTCACTTATTTTCATAACAACCCTCATTGTATAACACTTCTTAACCCTTTACTCTTTTCTGATCAACTTCTTCCTTTGTACTCTTGTCTTAATCATACTATTACTTCTTTCTCGAGGTCAGCCATACTCGCAACTTACTCACATCTTACCATTACGGTGAACGCGGCCTTTCAAGTCTCATTACAAACCTACATCTCATTTTCTTTTTCTTTTTTGGGAAAATTTCGCAGTTTCTCATATTTCTTACTATCTCAAAACACTCCGCACGCAGGAAATACCAACAATGCCTCACAGGGCCAACATACATATATACATATCATATCATATCATATCACAAATCACAGGGCTCCCAACATCAACAACAGTACGAAAATAATGAACATACCTTGTATGCCCAAATTAAGCACCGTTTTTTACACTTTCTTGTTCACTTTCCCTTTTAATCCTCAACTTGTATCTCAATCGTACTTCAATATCTTACACGACACATATCTTTCATACCTTTGCTTACTGCGTGCTTTGTACTTCCCAACATCATCAATCATTTCCTTCTATCGGTATCATTCTTCGGTAACGCAATCACAAATCGGGGTAAGGAGTCCCATCTCCTATGACTTGGCTCTATGGCACGATCTCGGATGTGAAAGAAGAGTAACCATCCTAGATGCCCCGTAGCCTCCACGTTTATAAATGTGGCGCGCAACACACCATAAACAAGACTCTACTTGACACGACTTTACTTGCGACAACCCCTAGGACACGACACCGCTCGATACCACTTTGTCACACCCTAATTTCCGATAGGGTATGATGGGCACCCGACCCTTACTTTGGGCCGAGCGAACCCGGCGGCTCTCGCAATACCCATAACCATCACGGGCCCACAAAACATAACATACGCACGTAATGAAAATTTT
This sequence comes from Lycium ferocissimum, assembly GCF_029784015.1. Taxonomy (NCBI): domain Eukaryota; kingdom Viridiplantae; phylum Streptophyta; class Magnoliopsida; order Solanales; family Solanaceae; genus Lycium; species Lycium ferocissimum. The sequence continues at coordinate 1,836,549 of NC_081353.1, forward strand.
TCGAAAAAACAAACATGCCTTTCGTTTTTTTTTCAAATCAAATAAAATGCTGCAATCGCATGAAAAGCGTAATATAAGGCACAACAAAGACTTCGGCTTATATAGCCGCTTGCCAAACACATCGGTAGCGTAATGCATACAAACACACCGGCTTACATAACCGCTTACAAACAGACCGACATATCATACACTCGACACCGTTCGCAAAGTCTCTACTAACATCTCGTACCATACAAGCACTCGGACGCGGCGCATTCGGAAGAAATGGAACTCGCCAATCCAAACCGGAACATCTTCTCGCTAACATCACCTACTCATCCGTGGGTACTGCGTGGCATGAAACGCAGCCCCCGAAGAAAGGGGGTCGGTACGGAATATATACCTAGTATATAAAGCATAAGATACGAGAAAAATGAAATCATAACCAAAGACAGAGTACGGAAAGTGAGTATAAAAACCCAAACACCAAAGTACCTACATCCGACATACATCATCATACATACTCATACCGTACACATCATAACTTGGGATTTGTCATATGAGATAACATTAACCGATGTGGGATTTGCCTAAACCAATGTGGGATTTTGCCTCATCATTGGGTTTGCCCCACCACCGGCCCCCGATATCAACCGACCATACTCATCATTTTATCACACATCATATGGTCCATAGTGGGACCCGGCGGACAGAACGTGGTCGCCACCCTATCTGGCGCCACAACACAGCATAACACCAGAAGTTTCAAATCTCCGTATCCCCATCACACATCATAACGCCAAACACAGCATAACACCAAATATAAACGGAACCCGCCCTCTAGCGAGGGCTCGGTGAACCGTAACACAGCATAACACCGGATATATCATAGCGCGCACGATCACATACCGGCCCGGATCCGGTGAAAGAGGTAACAACGAACGCACGAGCGTATCGTAAGTATCCATAATCATACACATCATCATTTCAAACTCAACCGAATAACCAAAGCGAACTATTAGTTCAAACCAAAAAATAGTCAAATCGGGTTTTCTTCCGAATCTCTCTCGGAAGCATATCAAACCGAACTTCAAAAACCATAGTTGCGTATCAAAATCATAGGCATAAAATCCTTATTTCCAACTCGACAGATAAATAAATAATCATGCTTGGGATTGGAAAAGTGGTCGTATTAAATCCCTTTTAAAAAATAGGTCATTTAAAACCAACATAGAAAAGTCGCGGGACCCACGGACGAGCGTCAACCCAATCCGGGCCCGCCTATAAAAATTTAAGTCCTTACTCGTCATGAAATCATTTGCGAAGAAATCAAAGCGATCCGAGCTCTCTCTTGAAAGTTACGGTCGTTCGTAGTTTCGAAATCGTTTAGGAACGTATCTTTTTTGAAAACAAAACTCTTTTGAAACAAAACTCTTTTTAAAAATATAACTCTTTTGCAACCTTATAAATTTAATCATACAAAAAGACGTAAGGATCATAACTCGACCGCATTAAGGATACGAATATCAAGAAACATATAAGAATCGTTTACACAACATTTCAAACTCAATCATATCAAAGACATACGAACCATGCCCCACCATACTAAGGATACCAACATCAAAAGCAAATACGAATCACAAACATACTCGAAACTTAAGAATGGAATTACCCCGAGGCACAAACCATGTCATACCTTAATCCCGTCTAAGACATGCCAAAAGAAAAGAAGGGTAAGCTTCACATACCTGGATTGCTTCCTAAGCTAATCCAACTCAAGTCTCACCTCCAAAATCTACAATAACACCAACCCATACCAAACATTAGCCATACACACTTAGAATTCAACTTCATGCCATCACTTTTATCTACGAAAATTTGGGCGACACTTCCCTATAAATTCAACAACCCGAGAATTCAACTCGGCCAAATCATCAACAACAATACCAACAACCAAACTACAACATCAACAATCAATTCAAAATGCATTTCTAACATTAGTAGCACTTTTTACATAACTTCACGCATTCATAATATTCCGACATACTTACTTCCCTCACTCACATTCAAACCAATATCAACGTTTATACATTCGATTACTAATCCAAAACCATACGGACAATATTCAAGAACGCTTTAAACAATTCACACAATTTTTCCAAACAACCAAAACCATATCCCAACTCACTCGAAATTGTCTCCAACCCGAGAACAACACCAAACACATTCTTCTCTTCCAAATTCATAATTTACACCAACAACAATTCCAACAATACCAACATTAACCATAATATTTCCAATTTCAAAATACTTCATAAACATTCCATATGGTGTTTGTCCCATATTTCCATCACGGAACCATTTTATAACGATTTTACAACCTCTTCTCCGTAAATAAACCAATATTAACACAAATAGAAATAGATTCATACCTTTCCCTCGATAATGCTATATATTTACTCCTCCACCTTGAACTTAAGCCACAAAGCCTCAATACGCAGCTTTGAAGCCGCAACTATCTGTTGTCCGGACCGGAATTTGAGAATTATACGATTTCGGGCTAAAAGTTAGTGGTGAAAGGTTGGGGAATTTTCTAGAATATTTGGGATGATTTTGGTCTGATTTTTTTTTTTTTGAAAATGAGGGGTTAAGCCCTTTATAAAAGGCTGCCCGAAGTCACCGTAGCAAAGATCTTAGCAACGACCCATCGTGATCCTTTGTTCATCCGCGGAAATTATTTCGAGACCTAAAACTTTTATATACCGATCTCTTTATTTGCATACCCGGATATGTCCAAAACTCCATACAATCATAACTTATTCAACATCCCAAACTTTTCCTTATTCCAAATTTGCCTTAACACTCCATACCAATGAAAAGATGAATATGCAACTTGTGCATTAAAACAAAAATAAAATCGGAAATTAAAATTCTTATCCACAACTTGTCGCAATCCAACTTAAAATATTCCAACGTGCAAAATACGGGATATAACGATTGGTCGGGTAGGCTATATAAATACTATATGTATGACATCTATATGAGTACGATTATGCTATGTATATTACATCTTTATGAGTATGACTATGTTAAGATTATGTAAGTGCCAAGTAAGGGCTATAAATACGCAATGTATATGATATGAGCATGAATATGAAAGGAGACATGAATACGAACATGAAAGTAGATACGAGAAGGTAAATGAGCAAGAATACAAATGTATGCACACGAGTATGAAATAGAAATGGAGCGTCCTATGGAAGAAGGTAAGTACCATGATGATGATGCTATTATCTCCCAAATTGTATTATTTCGGATGTTATCCTTTATGCTTCCATATTGATATTGATCATGCTTTACATACTCAAGACATTCTTCGTACATCGACGTCCTTTTGTTTGTGAATGACGGTGCGTCATGCCCGCGGTGGCAGGAGACGATTTGATCCATAGTTGTACTATCTCGGGGACTACATAGCAGTAGCTCCATTTCATTCGGAGCCGTAGCTTTTGGTATATATATTCTTTTGTGTATATATTCATGGGCACGGCGGGGTCTGTCCATACCATATGACATGATATGATGTACCCTTCTTAGAGGCTCGTAGACATTGCGTATATGGTTAGATATGTTCGGCCTTGTCGGCCTATATTTGGGATGTTATTTTGTTCGCCTTGTCGGCGCGTGTACTGTATATGGGCATAGATGTTGTTGATGATATAAATATGTTATTGCTAGATGAGTTTAGAATGATGACGAACGAAAAGTATGATGTAATGATGTGGCTCACCTAGAATGTGAAGTATAAGTATGAAAAAGGGGTGCCCGGGTGGGCTAGCACCGGGTGCTCGTCGCGGCCCTCAAGTCGGGTCGTGACAATAACTTAGTAAATTAGGCGTCCGTTGTAAAATCCGAGGGCATGGGTGAATTCGTAGCGCGATTTTATGTGTGTGTGCATATACGGTTTATGTATGTGGGGCCTCGGATTAATGTCGGGATTTCGGGAAAGACTTGTGAAAACCAAATTTTTGTTGGTTATAGTGTGTCCGCCATGGCGGGCTTTGTACCGCCATAGCGGGATCGCAATAGCGGGATCGCCATGGCGAGAAGCTACGTTTAATGATTATCCGCCATGGCGGATGGTCTAGTCCCCATGGAAAGACCGCACGGCGATCCTTACAACCGCTGTGGTGGAAGGATGGGACTAGAATTCCATTTATTCTCTTAAGTTTGATTTCATTAGTTAAAACACTCCTAAAACCTATCCTAAGAGCATAGAGAGGCGATTATTGAAGAACTTGGGGGAATCATCCTTGAAGGTAAGTTATAAACCATTATCTTGTTCATTTTCATCTCCCTTTTAAGTTTCCATTATAGTTCAAGTTCTAAAAATGGTGGGTTGAAGACCTAGAATTCTAAATCATGAAACCTTAGCTTGAATTGGTTATTATTATTTAATTCACTATTTATATCATCTAGAAGTGTAGATTAACACATTCTAGGGTTGAATTGCTTGATAGTCCAAGAATCTGATTATGAGACTTAGGGTTTCACCCAAATTTGGGGGTTTTGACTAATTGATGAAATTGAAGGGTCTAATGTGATTAGAAACCCGTGAATTTAAGGATTATGATTGTTGGGACTACGGGTGAGGTAATTTCACCCTTAATTTCCCATTTTGCCCTCGTGACTCGTTAGGGGTATATTTGGGTATTTTGAGTAACCTTTCCCGAATTGATTTCTCATTCGATTAGTTGGTTGTCGTGGTAATTTACTTACTTGTGATGTTATTTACTCAACTACCATCATTCTGAGGCGCTTTGGAAACAGAAGGCTCGTATGGGGTAGTGCATGGCTCCTATTCTACATTCGAGATAGGTTACAGCTTGCCTTAGTTAGATTTTGATTAGTGAAACGTATATATTGTGTAGAATTGACAGGAGAAAGCATGCTTAGGTCTTCGGATAGGATGTCTTGTTGGATATTACCTAGGATGGTATGACTTCTGACTATGTGGGCTTGTCGCCGTGATTTACGCATTATGATGGTGAATTTATACTCGTATTGTGGTGATTTGGGATGGTATTCTATTAGGTTGGTTGATTGTGGCTTGTTTCCCTATTATTGTGATTACGCTGGTCGCCTTAATTGATATGTTGTGATACATATTGCACTCACTTCTCTCTTGTTATGTCATTTATCATCGGAGAAAGGAAGGATAATGAGATTAGGCCTGAATTGTGTTGTATAATTATGATGATATCATGCATGGCATATTCTTATTTTAGATGTATATTGATATCGAATTATGACTTGATGCTGATGGTGATACGTGAGTAAATGGAGCACTTTGGTGACACAAGACTTAGTTGTGAGGTCCACTTGTTAGATTTGGAAGTAATGAGTGTCATAGACTCTTTATGTTGATTGAGATGGTTTGTATGATTCATTCCATGGTTGAGCTGATTTATCTAAGTCCTGATATGGCTTATGGCATTGTGACTCGTACTTTCATTGGCATTTGATTTCATTGATTTATCATGCTTACTTTTGAGTTGGTGTTTCATATTGGGGTTCTAGACTTGAACCATATTTGAATACTCGTCTTGCATATGATATATATATATATAAAGCACATCTCATGGGGGTGAGGATGTGGCCTATCTTGTGATATATATATTTGACAGGGGGTTAGGATGTGGCCTATCTGTGAACTCGTGATCCGAGGTCTGTTCTGGAGCGAGTGGACTCGTGATCCGGGGTATATTCCAGAGTGAGGGGTACATGAACTTCGCGGGTCCCTCATGGGTCATGACTATGAAGCGAACAATACTTTTAGAATGTGTGTACAAGTTTGAGGTATTGGCCAGTGCATTACATTGCACAACATTGCATTTTATTCTGCATCATCGTATGGCTCTTCATCTCTGATTTGGTATGGTTTGTTCGTATCACTGTGGTGGCATAGATTGGATTATGGATTGGGTCAGATTGCGGAGTAGTGACTCTGCCTAGGTTCACAACTTGGTTTTGTGATTATCGTTTGAGATTATTGAGACACGATAGACTTGTGGTTTAGAAATTTCATCTTAGGTTGTGATTCGGTTATGGGATATTTTGTGACCTTGGTTTGGGTATTATGTGCCTATATGCTTATCTTGTTTATTTTATGCTTATATACGTGAGCTAATCTTAGTCGGCCTATGATGCTACTCAGTACATGTTGTTTGTACTGATGCTACTCTTGTTGTACTCTTCTTTGAGTGCGAGTCCGTTACTAGTTCCGGTTCACGTCCTCGAAAATGATTCAAGTCTACTCGACGAGATTCCGGGGTGACCTTTTGGGCTAGATCCACATTCGGAGACTCTTCTTATATTGAACTGTCTACTTTGTATTCTTGAGACAGTATTGACATTTGAGATTTTTACTTCCTCTCAAACTTGTATCTATGTAATAGTGGCTCTTGCACTAGTCCAAACTAGATTTGGGGTTATTCTTACTTCTGCACTTGTCATTTATATAATTTTAATTTGTTAGTTAAATCATTATTTATTTTCACATAATTCTTATATATGATTAAAATGATTTGGGAATGATTCGCCTACCTGGGGGGACAATGTAGGTGCGATCACGATTCACGAATTGGGTCGTGACAAATTTTGTCCTGTCTCTACAACCAAACCTGCTCCAATTCCTGAGCCTTTGTAATTAACCGCGCCATCAAAGAATAATCTCCACTCTGAATATGGCTCGGCTATGTCTTCTTCTACTGTCAACACTTCTTCATCTGGGTAGTAGGTTCGAAGTGGTTCAAAATCTTCATGCACTAGACTTTCTGCCAGTAAGTCGGTCAATGGTTGCCCTTTGACGGCCTTAGAACGTGCTATGTACACAATGTCGAATTAACTTAATAGCATTTGCCACTTGGCCAACTTCCCGATGGGCATGGGCTAGCAAGAAATATATCTCAATGGATCTATCTTGGATATGAGGTGAGTAGCGTATTATGACAAGTAATGCCTCACCTTTTGGGCCACCCATGTTAAGGCACAATAAGTTTTTTCCACCAGCGTATATCTTTCCTCACAGGCGGTGAATTTCTTGCTCAAAAAGTAAATTGCACGCTCTTTTTTGCCTGTCTCATCGTGTTGTCCTTACATGAATCCAAAAACATTTTCTGATACCGACAGGTACAGCAAAAGTGGGCTTCCAGGCCTGGGGGGTACTAAGACTGGTGGATTGGACAACTATTTCTTGATGGTGTCGAAAGATTTCTGACACTCCTCAGTTCATTTTGTGGGTGCGTCATTTTTTAGCAATTTTAGTATTGGTTCCACAATGATGGTGGACCAGGCTATGAACCGTCCAATGTAATTCAACCTTCCTTGGAAACTCATGACCTATTTCTTAGTCTTTGGAGGTGGTAGTTCTAGAATGTCTTTAATCTTTGATGGTTCTAGTTCTATGCCCCTTTGGCTGATTATGAATCCCTACAATTCACCGGTAGGTACTCCAAGTGCACATTTGACCGGGATCAATTTCAAGTTGAATTTTCAGAGTCTGTCAAGGAATTTCTGCATATGCGTAGTGTGCTCTGAGATTTCTCTTGATTTGATGATGACATCATCCACGTATACTTCAATTTCCTTATGAATCATGTTGTGAAACATAGTGGTCATAGCCCTCATGTAAATGGCACAGGCATTGTTGAGACCGAACAACATTACTTTGTAGTGATACACTCCCTATGGAGTGATGAAGCCTGTCATTTCCACATCCTCTTCGCTCATCAAGATCTAATGATATCCTGCGAAGCAATCCACAAATGATAGTAATTCATGCTTAGTACAATTATTAATGAGTATGTGGATGTTTGGGAGTGGGAAGTTGTCTTTGGGACTGGCCCAATTGAGATCCTGATAGTCTACACATATTTGTATCTTCCCATCCTTCTTAGGTACCGGTACTATTTTGGCTAACCATGTGGGCTACGTAGTTACTTCCACTACTCTGGATTTAATATGTTTTTCCACTTTATCCTTGATGCGGATATTGAGATTTGGCTTGAACTACCTGGTTTTATGTTTGACTGGAGTAAAACCCACATTGATGGGTAGTTTATAGGCCACTATCTTACCGGTGCTTAATCCTGGCATCTCAGCATATGACCACGTGAAAATGTCCACATATTCCCTTAGTAGATTTATCAATTCTTCCCTTTGAGGTGCTTCCAGATGTGCACTTATCCTAGTTTCTTTGATATTTTCCTCGTCTCCTAAGTTGATTGCTTTTGTTTCATCCAGGTTCGGCTTTTGTTCATTTTTAAACTGTTCTACCTCTTCTATGAGACCTTTAGGCAGCTTTGTTTGTTCGTCGTACTCCTCATAATCTTCCTCTCCTTCGTCACTTGCCTCACTCGTTTTGCAACATGCCATGACATTTAAGGTTGTTTTATTGTTTTTATTACTGAAAAATCAAGGCAAAGTAAGGTTAGTATGAAACATATGCGTAAATTAAAATAAAAGAAAAAAGTTATTTTCCCATAACCCGAGGCTTCATTAATTTGATTTTAAAGAAAGTACAGACTGTGGTCCTAACTCGGATCAACATCGAGTCATTTCCATTTTTGAAAACATCATGAGGTAATAAAAGTGTGAATAAATTGGGCCTCGACCTATTTTCACTGATTTTGAAGCATAAATTCATCATTTCTCTACCGAAGATCCAGAGTGGGGCAGAGGTCCAGTTGGATAATTGCTCGCCCGGATCAGCATCGCAGATTGTGGGTGCCTCAGTGCATTCTTCTAACACCACCAGGCAGTCTTCCTCTTGAAATATCATCCCCAACCCTTCTTCTGTGCTTCCATCATCTGGCATGGACATTCTTACCGGAAATGATTGGTACAAATTCGAAACTAGTTTGCCCAGCTTCTCAGGGTCTTTCTTCTTTCTGGTAGCTTCTGAGACCTCATCATCATATGGGACATACCCCAAGCCGAAATGAAAGTTATTTTGAGGAATGGGGATTGGCTCTGTGATGCCATGTAGGTCCTTTCCTAGACCTCGCCCGGGTTCAAACTTGTTTTGAAGCATAGTGGAGGCAATCATTTTGTAGACTGCGGGCATGGGAACTTATGTGGAATCTTCTCTATGGGCAACCCTCACTAATTCTACCACATGGAAGTCTCTGTCCCTTTAGCAACCGTTCGATGACTGGCACCGAGTTGTTTGGGTAGTTATGGATACTACCTTCTCCATGAATTACAACTTCATGATCATCCCATACAAATTTTACTGCTTGATGTAGAAAGGATGGCACATCTCCTGCTATGTGGACTGTTGACATCTAATTTTTGACCTCTCGTAATTTATTTCAATCCCTCAAAGTCCCCGAATAATAAATAAAAATGAGCTGGGCATCTTGAAAGGTTTAAATGATTTTTATAAATTGTCCAAGTCAATATTTCTGTTATATCCCGTGTTTTTGCACATTCGGAGAATTTGGACATAATTGTGATTTGTAAGAATAAGGCCATATTTGGATCTTACTAGTATGAATATGTCGGCTATGGAAACATTGGTGCGGAATTATCGAGAAGGTTAAGGACAAAATCGGAATTTTGGAAATTTGTTTCATGAAATTGCTAAGTAGCCAAATTATTGGGCCAAAAAAAAAAAAAGGAAAAAAATTGAAGCCCAAAGAGAGGAGGTGGCCGGCCATAGGGCTAAGGCCCAAGCCATGGAATTTAATCCATGTGATTAAAATGTATAAATGGATTAGTCTTCAAGAAATTTCAAGAAAACTCAAAAAAACAAGAAAAAAAAAAAAAGAGAAAGAAGCAATCGGCCCAGAGAGAAAAAAAAAAAAAAAGAAGAGAAAATTCTTGGAGCCTTAATCTTTGATTCAAAAATCTTGTTCTTCTTGAATTCTTAACAAGCTCAAGACGCCCTTCAACGTGGTATAATTAGTTTGGCGAAAGAACCACGTTTGCGAAAAGTTGAAATTTGAAGAAAAGGTATGAATTTCATGTTTTAAGTTATGGAATGAATTTATATGTTATGATGATTAGAATTAGACGAGAATTATGAAAGTGTGACGTGTGTGTGCATGGCGTGTGTGTGTGTGGAGGATGGATGTGGCCGTGAGCCATGTGATGTAGAGAAGAAATGAATTTGATTTTACTTAGCTTGTTAATTGTGTTGTTGTGACCTTTGTGACGTAAATAAAGACTTAGCAACTCTAGTTGGCGTTGAAATGGCATGTATGTCGTTATGAGAAATTATATGATTTCTATATGGTTTTTACATAATTGTGGAAGTAATGGTCTAAGGTGTGAATTAATGTTGTTGTGAATGAAATTGGAAGATGACAATGCAATTTTGTAATTTTGTTGCAATTGTAGAAAGTTGGGATGGATTATGGTTTGATGGAAAACTTGTGCGTTTTGAGGAATAATGAGGAATGTGTTTGAAATGTATTCGAATGATCTTGAATTAGTAGATAAATATGAAAACGTCGATATTGGATGAAAAGTGCGAAGTTAGCACGGAAGTTGATGTATTATGTTGAAAGGAAGACTATTTATGTTAATATGTGTTTTGTAGCGCTTATCGGTGTTGTCGATGTTCTTGATGTTGTTGTTGGGTTGGTTGTTGTCAATTTAAGCCGAGTTTAACTCTCGGGGATGTTAGATTTATAGAGGAGATGCTGCCCAAATTTTTGTAGACAAATTCAGGCTAAAGATAAACTCTTAAAGGTACATGATTTATATTTGGTAACTTTGACCATTTGCAGATTCTGGACGAAACGGGAATTGAGCTTAAGCGAGTATAAGACACCCGTAAGGTATGTAAGGCTATCCCTTCCTTCTTTTGGCATGTCCTAGGTGTACTAGGTTTGGATTTGAGCCTCGGGGGTTATTCTGTTCATAGAAATCCGATTCTGAAATTGAGTACTATTCATTCAGTGCGACTGAATTAAGATCCTTATATCTTGTCAGAAAAATGCTCAAACATCTATAACTTGCATAAATGTAATCGAATTGCCTTGAAACTTTCATAAATGACCCTATTAAGCTTAGCATATATATTTGCGACGCCACCTCCGTTGACCTAAAATGGTCCCACTATTCCGGATCCCCTCCTATCGTTTTATTTGACTTATTTCCTCGTACCACGATGGAAGAAAAACTTTTGGCTTTTGTCCTAACTACTAAGCAATATTTTACTATATAAGACTTTTCAAAACCACTCCGAAGGGAGTGCGATATTTTATTATTTAAGACTCTTCAAAACCACTCCGAAGGGGGTGCGGGATTTTACTATTTCGTTCCACTTACGACTTATGTTTACATTCCACAACGTTGTTATTATTATTATTATTATTATTATTATTATTATTATTATGCCCGAAGGGGCTAGGATTAGTATTATGTCACGAGTGGCATGCCCGGCGGGGCCGGGGTAGCCGTATGTCACGAGTGGCATGCCCGGGCGGGGCTAGGAGTATTATATCGGGGCAAAGATGTCCGAAGGGGCCAGGATAGACGTATGTTGGACCGGCATGCCCGAAGGGGCCATCATTTTATTTCGGGACCGGCATGCCCGAAGGGGCCAGGATAGACGTATGTCGGGACCGGCACACCCGAAGGGGATTATTATCATTAATATCATTGTTGTTATCATTATTATTACTATCATTATTATTATTAGGTTTGAAGCGGCGTCCGAAGGACTATTTTATTTAAATATTGAATTCATACCGGGTATCCTAAACTTGCTTATTGTTGTAATTTTCGATTCATGCTTCGGTGATGCTTTACATATTCGGTACATATTCCGTCATGACCCCCTTTCTTCGGGGTCGCGTTTCATGCCCGCGGTGTTCGGGGACGCAACCAGGGGACCCGACTATTTAGAGGGGAGTTAGCATCGGGAGTCGGACAGCTCCATTTGCTCCGAGGCTGTTCCCGTTTTGGTATAGTTTTATATATTATGCAGGTCATACTACTGTAGAAGTCTGCGAACGAGCGTGGGAGTTATGGTTCTTTGTTTGGCTTTGCCGGCCATCATTTTGTTGTACAGAAATGGTTGAGGCTTTTTTTGGCTGGTCTTGTTCTATGTTGTGTATATATATAACATGTTTTGAGATACCTTGAGCCACGTGTCGATTTTGGTACTTCATTTACAATTTTCAATTCTTGTTTTAAAAAAAAAAAAAAAAAATTGAGTTGACGTTTAAGGGTTCGCTCGACTCTGATGAGAGTCGGGTGCCCGTCACGCCCTGATGAAGATTGGGGTGTGACAAAGTGGTATCGAAGGAGGTCGGTCCTCGTCATGTTCGCAGTACGTGTCTAGTAGAGTCTTGTTTATCGGTGTGTTGTGCACCACATCTATAAACGGAGGCTACGAGACATTAATAGGGTGTCATTCTTTCTTTCATGGTAAAGATCGTGCGATAGAGCCGTGTTGTATATAAAGTCTCTAATTTAACAACCTTGTGTGCTTTCAGTAATGCCGCCTAAGAAGGGTAAAGCGACGGCAGCCCAGAAGGGCAAAGCAGTTGGGGATGAGGCAGTTAGCCAAGCCCCCAGGTCTACTAGAGCTCGGACATACGCTGGAATACGCATCCAGCCCCAGAGTCCTCCCACCTCCCCATCTCCGGATGAGCTAAGAGGGGCACCGATCCACCCCGCTCCGGCACCGCATCCGTATCTCCGGTCTCTCGGTCGGATGCCCGGCGTCGGGGAGATTAGAGAAATGAAAGATGCTATACATTTGTTAACTCAAATACTTGCCACCCGGTGGTGGACAACGGGATAGGAGTCACGAGTATCCGGATAAAATTGCCCGGCGCCAGAGCACGAGATTTTCTTACACTAAATCCCCCAGAATTTAAGGGCACGGACCCTAATGCTGATCCTCAGGAGTTCATAGATGGTATGCAGCGCACTTTAAATGTGATGCAGGCATCAGCCACGGAATCTGTTGAGTTAGCCTCTTATAGGCTGCAGGGCATAGCAATTAATTGGTACCGCCTTGGAGATTATCGAGGGGTAGTGATGCCCTTCCGCCGACTTGGCGGGAATTCTCAGATGCCTTTTTGCGCCACTATATGCCACCCGAATTGAAGCGGGCAAGGGTTGATAAGTTTCTTAACTTGCGACGGGGTAGCATGACTCGTAGAGAATATAGTGTGGAGTTCGATTCCTTAGCCGTATATGCCCCTACTATTGTGCAGAAATGGAAGATAGAGTTCACCGATATGTAATAGGATTGGAGTCGGAGTTGCGGGAGATGTGTATGCCGGTGGCAATGCGGGTATAGATATAGCTCGTATCCAAGCCTATGCTCGGGGAGCAGAGGATCGTAGCGCCAACGAGAGGCTATTTCGGAGCGGGGGTGGTAGTCGGCCCAAGAGGGCCGTGACGGAAGGTCGGAGTAAGGGTTCCACTAGCGAGAGCAGCCCCGACAAAGGCACCTTCACAATTTCGTGGACCTCGGCGGGGTAGAGAGACAATCCCCGGCAAGGACGACGCAGTTCTTCCTATGCGTCGGGTCCTCGGCGGCAGGGGGGTCGGGCAAGAGGTGATGGCCCCTCCTCGATGTGCGACTTGCGGAAGGCGTCATGTAGGACAATGCCGACGGGGTGTGTGTTATACTTGTGGTGATCCGACGCATTATGCTAGAGATTGTCCACAAGGAGTGGGCCATGCTGTTCCCGAAAACTCGGTAGCAGCGTCGTCACCTTCGGTAAGAGCCCCCGAGACAGGACCTCAGACTTCTTCCGCCGAGGTAGGGGCGGAGGTAGAGCACCTAATTCCAGTACGGGGCCACATCGTATCTATGCACTGGGTGGGAGACCAGGTCCCGAGGCACCGCAGGATGCACCACCAGGTAATCTAAATTATGTAGTTGCTTGTCTTAATCAATGAGTGATTTATACGTGCCGTCCGCCTAAAGGACCTTCCCCAAATTACTTATAAGACCTTATAAGGTTCATTTAACATTCGAGGACGAATGTTTTAAAGGGGGGGAGGATGTTATATCCCGTGTTTTTGCACATTCGGAGAATTTGGACATAATTGTGATTTGTAAGAATAAGGCCATATTTGGATCTTACTAGTATGAATATGTCGGATATGGAAACATTGGTGCGGAATTATCGAGGAAGGTTAAGGACAAAATCGGAATTTTGGAAATTTGTTTCATGAAATTGCTAAGTAGCCAAATTATTGGGCCAAGAAAAAAAAAAAGGAAAAATTGAAGCCCAAAGAGATGGGGTGGCCGGCCATAGGCTAAGGCCCAAGCCCATGGAATTTAATCCATGTGATTAAAATGTATAAATGGATTAGTCTTCAAGAAATTTCAAGAAAAAAAGAAAAACAAGAAAAAAAAGAAGAAGCCAATCGGCCTAGAAGAGAAAAAAAAAAAAAGAGAAGAGAAAAATTCTTGAGCCTTAATCTTTGATTCAAAAATCTTGTCCTTCTTGAATTATTAGCAAGCTCAAGACGCCCTTCAACGTGGTATAATTAGTTTGGTGAAAGAACCACGTTTGCGAAAAGTTAAAATTTGAAGAAAAGGTATGAATTTCATGTTTTAAGTTATGGAATAAATTTATATGTTATGATGATTAGAATTAGACGAGAATTATGAAAGTGTGGCGTGTGTGTGCATGGCGTGGGTGTGTGTGGAGGATGGATGTGGCCGTGAGCCATGTGATGTAGAGAAGAAATGAATTTGATTTTACTTGGCTTGTTAGTTGTGTGTGTTGTGACCTCTCGTGACGTAAATAAAGACTTAGCAACTCTAGTTGGCGTTGAAATGGCATGTATGTCGTTATGAGAAATTATATGATTTCTATATGGTTTTTTATATAATTGTGGAAGTAATGGTCTAAGGTGTGAATTAATGTTGTTGTGAATGAAATTGGAAGATGACAATGCAATTTTGTAATTTTGTTGCAATTGTAGGAAGTTGGGATGGATTATGGTTTGATGGAAAACTTGTGCGTTTTGAGGAATAATGAGGAATGTGTTTGAAATGTATTCGAATGATCTTGAATTAGTAGATAAATATGAAAACGTCGATATTGGATGAAAAGTGCGAAGTTAGCATGGAAGTTGATGTATTATGTTGAAAGGAAGACTATTTATGTTAATATGTGTTTTGTAGCGCTTATCGGTGTTGTCGATGTTCTTGATGTTGTTGTTGGGTTGGTTGTTGTCATTTAAGCCGAGTTTAACTCTCGGGGATGTTAGATTTATAGAGGAGATGTTGCCCAAATTTTTGTAGACAAATTCGGGCTAAAGATAAACTCTTAAAGGTACATGATTTATATTTGGTAACTTTGACCATTTGCGGACTTCTGACGAAACGGGAATTGAGCTTAAGCGAGTATAAGACACCCGTAAGGTATGTAAGGCTATCCCTCTCCTTCTTTTGGCATGTCCTAGGTGTACTAGGTTTGGATTTGAGCCTCGGGGGTTATTCTGTTCATAAAAATCCGATTCTGAAATTGAGTACTATTCATTCAGTGCGACTGAATTAAGATCCTTATATCTTGTCAGAAAAATGCTCAAACGTCTGTAACTTACCTAAATGTAATCGAATTGCCTTGAAACTTTCATAAGTGACCCTATTAAGCTTAGCATATGTAATTCGCGTACGCCACCTCCGTTGACCCGGGGCGGGCCCACTATTCCCGGATCCCCTCCTATCGTTTTATTTGACTTATTTCTGTACCACGATGGAAGAAAAACTTTTGGCCATTGTCCTAACTACTAAGCAATATTTTACTATATAAGACTTTTCAAAACCACTCCGAAGGGGAGTGCGATATTTTATTATTTAAGACTCTTCAAAACCACTCCGAAGGGGGTGCGGGATTTTACTATTTCGTTCCACTTACAACTTATGTTTACATTCCACAACGTTATTATTATTATTTTTATTATTATTATTATTATTATGCCCGAAGGGGCTAGGATTAGTATTATGTCACGAGTGGCATGCCCGGCGGGGCCGGGGTAGCCGTATGTCACGAGTGGCATGCCCGGGGGGCTAGGAGTGTTATGTCGGGGCCGCATGTCCGATGGGGCCGGGATAGACGTATGTCGGACCGGCATGCCCGAAGCGGGCCATCATTTTATTTCGGGACCGGCATGCCCGGGGGCCGTGGATAGACGGATGTCGGGACCGGACACACCGAAGGGGATTATTATGATTAATATCATTGTTGTTATCATTATTATTACTATCATTATTATTATTAGGCCGGAAGCGGCCGTCCGAAGAGACTATTTTATTTAAATATTGAATTCATACTTGGGTATCCTAAACTTGCTTCGTTGTACTTTTTCTCGATTCATGCTTCGGTGACGCTTTACATATTCGGTACATATTCCGTGCGACCCCCTTTCTTCGGGGGTCGCGTTTCATGCCCGCAGGTTCGGGGACGCAACCGGGGACCCGGCTTCTTAGAGGGAGTTAGCACCGGGAGTCGGACAGCTCTATTTGCTCCGAGGCTCGTCCCTCGTTTTGGTATAGTTTTATATATTATGCGCAGTCATACTCGTAGAAGTCTGCGAACAGCGTGGGAGTTATGGTTACTGTTTGGCTTTGCCGGCCATCATTTTGTTGTACAGAAATGGTTGAGGCTTTTTTTGGCTCGTCTTGTTCTATGTCGTGTATATATATAACATGTTTTGAGATACCTTGAGCCACGTGTCGATTTTGGTACTTCATTTACAATTTTCAAAAAAAAAAAAACAAAATTTTGAGTTGACGTTTAAGGGTTCGCTCGACTCTGATGAGAGTCGGGTGCCCGTAACGCCCTGATGAAGATTGGGGTGTGACAATTTCACCCCCTTAATTTGTTAAAAAGGGTTTCATGGCATCATAAATTCATTTGGAAATTAATGAGTACTTTCATGAATATTTTATGAGATTTTGTTAAATTTAATGAAAAAGAAAGAGAGAGAGAGAGAGAGAGAGAGAGAGAGAGAGAGAGAGAGGGTTTTTTATTTAATTGTTTAAAATTATCAAGAAATCAAAATACTTTGCTCTTTTTAATCTTCGAAAGCCTGTGTAATTTGAGTAATTAACTATTTAACCATTTAAATCTCTAATTTTTATAAAATGCATGGTTTGTAAAAAAATATGCATAATTTCCCATAAATATTTTAATTAGAATAATTAATCAATTAAGTGATAATTATTGCGAATTGATCCTTTTTATATATAAATATTTTTCCATGGCCACAATTAAATTAATCAGTTCATGATTTAAAGAAATTAGAGTTATTGGCCGATTAATGGTTTTATTTGAAATAACCAATTTGATTTAATTTCAAAATTTTGTTAATTAGGTCAAAAAAGGCCATAATGGAAATGATCAGCCAGGTTAGAATTAAGTAAGGCCATGTTCGTAATTTTAGGCCCATTAACAATTTGGCAGATTTTTTAAACTATTTTAATAAAATTATTATGTCCTAATTTTTCCAATAATTAAAAATTCGTCAAATTTAATATTGTTCTAATGATTTGTTTTTTTTAATGTACCTGATATACATAGTTATACACCAAGTATACATACATAAACGAACAGGGCCCCTTTTAATAAATTCGGTATACCGAGTCCGGCCCCATATATATATAGAGCCGGCCCAATTCGTTTAAACTAATAAGAGGGGTATACCCCCACCTTTAATTCATTTTTGCCTTTTGCAAATAACCCCTTTCCCCGCTTCTCTCTCTACCATTTTTGTGAAACCCTAGCGTCGCCATGACTTTTCATCTCCTCTTTCTGCCAAAAAAATCAAGGTTACAAAGCATGGCTGACAAATACAGCTACTTCATGCTCATTATGGTGAAAACATTAAAGGATTCAGCCGATTTCATGTTCTTTTTACCCGAATATGGTAGAGAACATTTATTTTGCTCATTTTTTAAGATTTCTTAGTCAAAATCATGATTTCCTTTTGCTTTTAAGTTGTGTTGTTTATTATTTTTCGCATGTTCCTATTGGTTCGTGTTTGTTGGCAAAAATCCACCCAAGAAGGGTCAGATCTGACTGCATGTTTTGCTGCACCTTTAGTTCTGGATCGTTGATTTTTGTTTACTAAGTATTTGGTTTTGGAAGAGGGTTTATCCCACATCGTCCATTGTTGGTCTTGGTTGAACTTTTGGGATTCTATAAATAGAACCCCACTCTCACAAAAACAAGAGGTCGAAAAAAAAAGAAGGAAAATAATGAGATAGAAAAATAGAGGAAAAATTTGAAAGTTGAAGAAGTTGGAAAATTTCGATTTTCAAAAGCTACTTAGTAAAAAAATTTTAAATACCTTGACAGAAAAATTATTGGGGTTTTCTCAGTTCTAAAACATTTTCTTGCTTTACTTTGTTTTTTCACGTGGCTGAGTTGTTGAAGTTGGAAGCACAAAGCTCCTAAATTCATTCTTTTCTTGGCTGCGCACACAAAAGGTAACTTTTATTTCGTTATTTAGAATTTTGCCTAGTCTAAGTGTATTTACATTAGCTAAATTGCCTGTCGTTTGATGCTTGCTAATGGTGGTTCTTATTGCTAAGGGTTGTCTTATTTGGTTGTGTGCTTAACTTATGGATTACTTGAGGCAAACATAGTAGGACCAATGTGAATGTTATGTTGAAACTCACCAGGAAGTAGGCTATTTGAACTTCCTATTGGCTTGTTTGTTCATGTGATTCTATTGTTCCATGTTTACCGGGAAAGGGTGTGGTTGAAGTACTTTTTTAAAAAAATCCGTTTTTCTTTTCCTTCCCGCTTGAATTCATGTTAGTTCGTAACTATAATTCTAAGTAGAACCAATGTAGTAAAGCAAACTTATTTTCCTCTGTTCAACTCCTAGGTGTTGTTTAATGGAGATAAGGCAGTTTACGTGTTGGTTTAGTTGAATATGGATAAATTACTTTTAATGTGTGCTTGTGTTTATAATTAGAAATCACATACCTTTTTGCTAATTAGCCATTAGCTACCCTCCCTTGTGAAGTAAAGACTTTTATCAAAGTCATCTAAACTATGAATGTTTTAACTTAACAAAATTGTTTGGATGCAATTTCTAATGTGTTCCTTTCTTCCAAAAAATAAAAAATAAATGAATATTTAGGTATAAGCTAAATCAGTTTGCTGATTCCTTGAAGAGATAACAATAGATTATTCAATTTTCCCCTTCCTTCCTTCTCAAATGATTTTACTCACATAAAATAGAGTAAAGATAGGATCAGCTAACAGTTCGATGCTTTTGTCAACTAATATTCATATAAAAAATGAAATTAGGTTCAGTTTGAGTTTGTGGGTTGGTAGACTATTAATGGCAATATCTGTGATCATGTTCTCACTTAGTGTAGGCCAGAGTGTGTGATAGTTGTCTATGATTTGTAGTAAATGTGTGCTAATTGTCTATGATTTGTAGCAAATCCTAGAACTAATGTGATTAAGGTGCTTGATTATGAAACCCGTTCTTTCCTTGGTTTGATCAAGACTTTAGTTTCTTGTCTGAACTTGTTGCTTAAACATATAGAGTTCATAACTTGTTTTTGTGTAGTTCATGTCACAAGTCTTACATCTGAAAATGACCTATTCCTAAATGTTCGGAGTTTGGTAAAAAAGGAAAAAACGAAAAAGAAAGGATTAACTGTAGGAAATGTAAGATTAAGTCCTTATTTGATTATTAGTTAGGATTAATCTAATTAGCCAAACTAGTTATCAAGATGGTTATTAACTTGCAACTTGATTAGTGATCAATTTTGGAATTGAAAGGTATAAAAATGGAAGGAAGTAGTTGTCTAGGAGGGAAATCTGTTCTGCTATCTTTGATCTCCTGTTATTAGTCCTATCCTCATTAGTTGTTTTATCTAACTAGTGAAGTAAACTTGTTATGAAACTGGACTGATATGCGAATACTCTTGCATCCGTAATGCTATTCATTCATGTATAGACCCTTGTATAATAGATAAACCGAAGTTGTTCAAATTTAATAAGTTTTAAGTATTAAAAGAAGGGTGAAATTATGCAATTTGGTATTGATTTGTCTAGTCTCGAACAGTTTGGAGACTGAGGCTTTTGTTTTGAGACATGAATTCTGTTTTCTTTTCTGTGTGCATAAGTGAAGCATATGGTGATAATAACTCATGGTCCTTGTGTCACACCCTTAATCCGATAGGGTGTGATGGGCACCCAACCCTTATTTAGGGCCGAGCGAACCCGCTGACTCTCATAATACTCATAATCATGCTGGCCCTCAAATCATGTCACAAATATATATAATGAAAGTTTTTCGAAGAACAATATGCTTTTTACCTTTCTCAAATAAAATAAAATCTGTAACACATGAAACTTATAATACAATGCATAATAATACATCGGCTTACATAGCCGCTTACATAATCGACATCTTATACCCACGACACTGTCTGCAAAGTCTCTAACACAGAACATAGAACCATAACATAATACTCTGACTCGGCTGCGCTCCGGAGAAAATGGAGCCCGCCAATCCCGCTGGAACATCTTCTGCTAATATCTTCAGCTCACCTGGGTGTACCTGCGCGGCATGAAACGCAGCCCCCGGAGAAAGGGGGTCAGTACGGAATATGTACGAGTATGTAAAGCATGAAACATAATAAGCGGGATCATACCGAAGTAGAGTACCGAAAATCATAAGACTTGCTTTTAAAACATATGTCATGCATATCAATGTTATAAAATCATCGTAAAAACATATAGCGTGTCCCAGCCCTCTAATGAGGGACTCGGTAGGTAAAATCATCATATAACATATAGCGTGTCCCGGCCCTCTGGTGAGGGACTCGGTAGGTAAAATCATATCATCATCATGTATGCATGCATATACATATATATATATACATACCGTACCCGGCCCTCTAGTGAGGGACTCGGTGAATAGCGTGTCCCGGCCCCGCTAGCAAGGGACTCGGTATGCCATCCTGGCCTCCATCCCCATATCATCACATCATATGTATATATATAGCGTGTCCCGGCCCTCTAGTGAGGGACTCGGTGAATAATGCAGAGGAATGTGCACGAATGCGTGTCCTGGCCCGGGTCTCAGTGAAAGACATATTGAGCTTTGCACGAGCAGAGTAGTGAGAAACCATATGCACATACATCATTTCCAGAGACTCAATGAAGTAATATAAGCGAATCGTCATTTGAAAATTGGAGCAAAAGTTATATCAAAACCTTTTGGGACGTTATTCGGAAACATATCAAATATTATAAACATATTAAAGAACCATAGAGATCATCGTCGTACGTCAAACTAATCCGAGTCCGCCTCGGAAAGTCACGAACCTTATTTACTTTACCATAAACATATCGAAGCGATCCGAGCCTTTCGGTGAAAGTTACGGACGTTCGTAGTTTCGGACTCATTTAGAAACAAAATTCTTTTGAAAACAAAAACTTTATACAACTTTAAAAATTTAATCATACAAAAGACATAACGATCATGATTCGACTACGTTAAGAACACGAATATCAAAAAGCAAATAAGGATCATAAACATGCTCGGATCGTCGGAGTAGAATTACCTCGAAACTCGTGTCACGACCTACTTACTCTAAGACATGCCAATGAAAGAAGGGGTGAGCTTTACATACCTTAGCCGCTTCCTAAGTTAATCCGAACTCGCGTGTCGACTTCTCACGATCTACAATAACGTCGTTGAATATCAACCATTAGCCATAAGCACTTAAGCATCCAATACCAAGTTAACACTTTGTCTACAGAAATTTCGACAAAGACTTCCCCTATAATTTCGACATCCCCGAGAATACAAATCGGTCAAATCAACAACAACCATACCAACAATCATATTTACAACATCAATAATGCATTTATAAAATATTCAAGATAATCCAACCCATGTCTTACTTCACCCGAAACTTTCAAATGCCATAAGAACAACTACAATACATTTCTCCCCTCCGAATTCATAAACTATATCAACGATTCCATACGTTAGCAACATCATTTTCATTAATACAAGAAACTATGTTGAAATCACTTTATGCTCTAAATCAGCCCGCAACAATTACGACTTCCATTTGAGTGATCAAACCTTCATTTTCATCAAATAATCCACAACAAACAACAACCAAAATACTACATAAAATTAATTCAACATGCCTATACTAATTCAGCCCATGTTCGGCCACCACATCAACTCCAATACTTTATGAGTTTCATTCATTTCTACTCATTACCACAACACACAAACATGCCAAATACAATTAATTCATCACTCCAACACACTACTACATGCACTTCACCAAACACACACACATACGGCTACACTTCAACATCCATATTTTCATGAATTCCATTCATTTCTACACACTTCTACATGTACAAATCATCCACAACATATGAAGAGAAGATTGAACCTTACCTTTTCCCTTCAATTCCTCTTCTCGGCTAGGCTTGCATATGGCACAAATGAACGCTTTGCTCGCTCCAACGACTACTCCACATTAACGAGGACCCTCCAATTGGTAGAAAAGCTAAGAGAAAATAATTTTGATGATCAACAAATGGGGCCAAGTTTCGGCTACCCCTGGCCGAACTCCCTCTCTTTTTTTCTTTCCCTCTTTCTTCATCTTTCTTGAATTTTCTAAAATTGGAAAGATGAATTGTGTCTTATTTTACATTATATATATATATATATATATATATATATATATATATATATATATGGTGGCACATGACCGGTCATGTGCCCCTATTTTTCCTCCAATTCTTTTTTCTCCAATTTTCTCAAATTTTCTAGAAATTTCTTTAAGTCATGAAAGATGAATAATTTGACTTGGTCATCCATAATATATATGTTTGGCCCACAAATGTAAAATGAACACATGTACCCCTCATAATCTTGAGCTAATTAAATTTGGCCAACCAAAGGTGGGGCCTACTCCAACATGTCATGAACTAAAATTTCCAAATTCCAAGTCTACCCATAATGCTCCATACCAACAAAAGATGAATATGCGACTCATGCATTCACAAAATTTTATAACCTTGTCCTTAACTTCCCGCCATTAACTCAGAATATTCATATGTACAAAATGCGAGGTATAACATCCTTCCCCCCTTTAGAACATTCGTCCTCGAATGTTCAACTAGTCTCGTAAGGTCTTCTAAGGACCTTGGGGGGTTTCCTTTATCACCGCGGCATGCAGTCTCATCTATCGATTATGTTTCTTCTTCGTCTTCTCTTCCGCTTCTCGAGTCGTCTCCTCCTTGCTATTGTTTCGTCACACGAACTCGGATCCTTATAATCGTACTACAAGTACCTAGGACTTTGCATCTCGTTGACAATAACTCTATCAAATTCCAATCTCTAGAATTTACGGGGTGTAATATCCTTTTCTCCTTAGGAACCGTCATTTCCTCTTTTAAGGTTCGACTATTAGTTGCTCAATCCTACCTCAAAACATACGTCAGTCTCTTCTCATTCTTACTTAATCCCTTCATTGCCTGCAATCCACTTTTTTTTTCCGCTTCCTTGCCTTCATGTATTCGACCGGAATTTAGTTACCATTTCACTCTTACCCGAATCTTTATCTCCATTACTGTAGCCTTGACTTATCATGCCATAGCCACCCACCGTTCAACAACATTCCCTTTTTCTTGTTCTCTTACTAATAGGCCATTACCTTGCTCATACCTCTGATTTCTTCATATTCGCGGTCCTTTCGTCAGCCCTTATTCCTTGTTAGCTTTCCTATGCCGACTTTTTATCATTACCGCTTATCACTTACACGTTACGTTAGCGATTCCATAGCATGTGTTCTTGTGCTTAATTTACTTGGTGGTCCATAACCCTTCTTCTAACATCCGGTGGACTCTTTTATTTTCACACGTGAGAGCAACATTTTTCTTTCTCCCCCAAAGTCTTTCCGAACCACTAATCGCCGTTCTTTCCAAGCGTCTTCTTGAGTTCAACATTTTTGCTGACACCTTTCTTGTACCTTTAGCTCGAAGATCTTCCCCGCTCTTCACTCTCCTGTCACTCATTATGTTGCGATCTCTGTAAGAATATACGAAGGTGTTCAGATTAGTCCGAGAAGTACCTCAGCGTCGCTTTACTAATCCTTATGTTCTACCTTGTCTTTTCTTTTTGTCTTACCTCACGTCCTTAGTTTTACCGTAGCCATGCCTCGCCCGTCCTCAGCACTAATTCTATTTTAGTAATTGACTTAAACCATCGTTACATTTTTCTGTAGTGTCCCCTTAGAACACACTACTCCTACTTAGTCCTTCTCTTATTTTCAAAACATATTCTGTTCGCCTTAGAACACACTACTCCTACTTAGTCCTTCTCTTATTTTCAAAACATATTCTGTTCATCCACATGTCTTTACGTATCATATCTTGTTTCTCCTTGTCCTACAACTTGTACTCATTCTACCTTGTTTCTTATCTTCCCATAATTGGTCTTTCACCGTCCCGTCACTTATGGCACTCGTGCCCTCGGTTACACACGTCATAAGCTATTACTATGCTGTTGTCTCACTTTCTTCTTATCTCCTTCTTCCGTTAGCTCCCTTTCTCTTTACCGGTCTGATCCGCCCCGTCCTATGCGATTCCTTAAGGTTTCTGCACACTCCGCAGACTCTAATCTTCCTTAGATTACCCTGCCTCCTCGTTGGCTTCTTACGTCGAAATTTGTAAAACTTTCAGAAAACTTCCCAGGGGGTTACCCATCTTGAAATTGCTCCCACTCCAAAGACGCTTAACTTTGGAACTTTGACGGAGTACGACGCTTTAACGCTTTCCTGACTGCGTCTACCTCACCGCACGACCTTCCACACATAATATTGAGTAAGTCGGAATCTTAATATATTCCCAAAACGCCCTCACGACACATCCCGACAGCTGTCTTATTAATACATTCCTATCCGTCACCATTCTTCTCTTCTCTTTTTTTTTTTTCACACCCCAGTCTACTCGTATCATTACTTCCCGTGACTATAATCTCATCATATTTTTCTCCTACCTATTGATTCAGTCGATACCTTAATACATATTACTCTATTCAAACCTACCAGTCCTCTCTAGATCATTTCTTAATATCGCTAATCCATTCCAAATTCCTTATTACCGTATCCCCATCGACCTCCTGTTTACTATTATTGCTAATTCCGCAATTTAACTTATTCCTAATGGGCAGCCGTACCCACAGCTCAGTTAACCCCCATCGTTACTATTAACACGACTTTTTCAAAATGCATTCCAAACTTATATCTCATTCTCGTATTATTTCCAGAAAAATTTCAGCAGAGTTTCCTCTGTATTCCTTACTATCCAAAACCTGCACGCAGGAAATACCAACAGTGCCTCACAGGGCCATCGTGTATACGTACGTATCATATCATATCGTATTGTATCACAGCCACACAGGGCTTCCAATATCCATAATGGTCTGAAAATAATGGACTTACCTTATACACTTAACACGACCGCGCGTGTCACGCTTTCCTGTCTACTTTCCCCTTTACTTTCCAACTTTACATTTCAATCGTACATCAATACCGTACTCAACATACGTCTTCCGTACCTTTGCTTACCTGCGTGCTTGTAACTTCCATTCTCGTCGGTCACCTTCTTCGATCAATATCATTCCTTTGCTGCAACCGAAAGTTAGTACAAAATATCTTATTTCCTATGACTTGGCTCTATGGCATGATCTAAGAGGTGAAAGAAGAGTAACCATCCTAGATGCCCTGTAGCCTCCTATTTTTAAATGTGGCCGGCTTCACACCATAAAATGTGACTCTACCGGACACGACTTTACGTACAACCCCGGGACGAACTGCTCTGATACCAATTTGTCACACCCTTAATCCGATAGGGTGTGATGGGCACCCGACCCTTATTTAGGGCCGAGCGAACCCGCTGACTCTCATACTACTCATAATCATGCTGGCCCTCAAATCATGTCACAAATATATATAATGAAAGTTTTTCGAAGAACAATATGCTTTTTACCTTTCTCAAATAAAATAAAATCTTAACACATGAAACTTATAATACAATGCATAATAATACATCGGCTTACATAGCCGCTTACATAATCGACATCTTATACCCACGACACTGTCTGCAAAGTCTCTAACACAGAACATAGAACCATAACATAATACTCTGACTCGGCTGCGCTCCGGGAAAATGGAGCCCGCCAATCCAGCTGGAATATCTTCTACTAATATCTTCAAAACTCCGGGTGTACTCGCGCGGTATGAAACGCAACCCCCGAGAAAGGGGGTCGCACGGAATATGTACTAAGTATGTAAAGCATGAAACATAATAAGCGGGATCATACCGCAGTAGAAAGTACCGAAAATCATAAGACTTGCTTTTAAAACATATGTCATGCATATCAATGTTATAAAATCATCGTAAAAACATATAGCGTGTCCCGGCCGTCTAATGAGGGACTCGGTAGGTAAAATAATCATATAACATATAGCGTGTCCCGGCCCTCTGGTGAGGAACTCGGTAGGTAAAATCATATCATCATCATGTATGCATGCATATACATATATATATATACATACCGTACCCGGCCCTCTAGTGAGGGACTCGGTGAATAGCGTGTCCGGGCCCCGCTAGCAAGGGATTCGGTATGCCATCCTGGCCTCCATCCCCATATCATCACATCATATGTATATATATAGCGTGTCCCGCCCCTCTAGTGAGGGACTCGGTGAATAATGCAGGGAATGTGCACGAATGCGTGCCCCGGCCCGGTCTCGGTGAAAGACATATTAAGCATCGCACGAGCAGAGTAGTGAGAAACCATATGCACATACATCATTTCCAGAGACTCAACGAAGTAATATAAGCGAATCGTCATTTGAAAATTGGAGCAAAAGTTATATCAAAACCTTTTGGGACGTTATTCGGAAACATATCAAATATTATAAACATATTAAAGAACCATAGAGATCATCGTCGTACGTCAAACTAATCCGAGTCCGCCTCGGAAAGTCACGAACCTTATTTACTTTACCATAAACATATCGAAGCGATCCGAGCCTTTCGGTGAAAGTTACGGACGTTCGTAGTTTCGGACTCATTTAGAAACAAAATTCTTTTGAAAACAAAAACTTTATACAACTTTTAAAATTTAATCATACAAAAGACATAAGGATCATGATTCGACTACGTTAAGAACACGAATATCAAAAAGCAAATAAGGATCATAAACATGCTCGGATCGTCGGAGTAGAATTACCTCGAAACTCGTGTCACAGCCTACTTACTCTAAGACATGCCAATGAAAGAAGGGGTGAGCTTTACATACCTTAGCCGCTTCCTAAGTTAATCCGAACTCGCGTGTCGACTTCTCACGATCTACAATAACGTCGTTGAATATCAACCATTAGCCATAAGCACTTAAGCATCCAATACCAAGTTAACACTTTGTCTACAGAAATTTCGACAGCACTTCCCCTATAATTTCGACATCCCCGAGAATACAACTCGGTCAAATCAACAACAACCATACCAACAATCATATTTACAACATCAATAATCCATTTACAAAATATTCAAGATAATCCAACCCATGTCTTACTTCACCCGAAACTTCCAAATGCCATAAGAACAACTACAATACATTTCTCCCCTCCGAATTCATAAACTATATCAACGATTCCATACGTTAGCAACATCATTTTCATTAATACAAGAAACTATGTTGAAATCAGATTATGCTCTAAATCAGCCCGCAACAATTACGATTTCCATTTGAGTGATCAAACCTTCATTTTCATCACATAATCCACAACAAACAACAACCAAAATACTACATAAAATTAATTCAACATGCCTATACCAATTCAGCCCATGTTCGGCCACCACATCAACTCCAATACTTTATGAGTTTCATTCATTTCTACTCATTACCACAACACACAAACATGCTAAATACAATTAATTCATCACTCCAACACACCACTACATGCACACGGCCAAACACACACACATACGGCTACACTTCAACATCCATATTTTCATGAATTCCATTCATTTCTACACACTTCTACATGTACAAATCATCCACAACATATGAAGAGAAGATTGAACCTTACCTTTTCCCTTCAATTCCTCTTCTCGGCTAGGCTTGCATATGGCACAAATGAACGCTTTGCTCGCTCCAACGACTACTCCACATTAACGAGGACCCTCCAATTGGTAGAAAAGCTAAGAGAAAATAATTCTTGACGATCAACAAATGGGAGGCAGTTTCGGCCAGCCCCCATAGCCGAACTCCCCCTCTCTTTTTTTCTTTCCCTCTTTCTTCATCTTTCTTGAATTTTCTAAAATTGGAAAGATGAATTGTGTCTTATTATATATATATATATATATATATATATATATATATAGGTGGCACATGACCGGTCATGTGCCCCTATTTTTCCTCCAATTCTTTTTTCTCCAATTTTCTCAAATTTTCTAGAAATTTCTTTAAGTCATGAAAGATGAATAATTTGACTTGGTCATCCATAATATATATGTTTGGCCCTTACAAATGTAAAATGAACACATGTACCCCTCATAATCTTGAGCTAATTAAATTTGGCCAACCAAAGGTGGGGCCTACTCCAACATGTCATGAACTAAAATTTCTAAATTCCAAGTCTACCCATAATGCGCCATACCAACAAAAGATGAATATGCGACTCAAGCATTCACAAAATTTTATAACCTTGTCCTTAACTTCCCGCCATTAACTCGGAATATTCATATGTACAAAATGCGAGGTATAACACCTTGATTGTCTAGGCTTAAAATGTGAAGATAAGTAGGAAAGATCCTATAATTCTAGTCTGAGTAAAATAAGGCGAATAAAAAGGGATCAGAAGTGTAGATGTAAGGGGTTGAAAACCACTTGGCTAAATGGGGAGGTCTTTTAAAGACATCTTAGGAGAAGGTAGAGAAAGGGTCAAGCATCACTTGACCCATAGTATCTTTCTTCCCAACTAAGAGATTGTCATGGCATTCTTCATAAGTCTATGAGGGTGTAACCTGCTACCTTTGCATATTTGGGTGTTTCCTTGCCATTTTGTTAAGTTAAATGGATACTAAAAATTGAGTTTCTTGTGCATTTATTAGTTGTTCACTCAGATTAATAAACCTAATCTTGCTGTGTCTGCTTTGATATGCCTCAAGGGATGCGGTTTGACTAGGTTAGGTAATATATGATGATTTGAAAGATTACAGTAAAACTAGAAAGAGGAAAAGGCTTTCAAAAAAGGAATATTATCTGTTCAGAAATAAGGCAAGAAAAGTTTTATGAAGATGATATAATAAGGTGTAATAGACTCTTTAATATTTGGTTAAGTTAGGTTCATGATTTAGATCTTCATGTAAATTTTGTGTGCATTAATGTGGTTTCAACTTGTATATGAAAGATGGCCTATCTTCTCCCTCTTTCTAAGTAACAGTAGGACCTTAAAGGTAAAGAAACTAGTGGCTTACATCAAATTAAGGTAATAATAAAATGTCTTAGGGGTATATTTGACCCTTTCTTTGTGATACTTTGGATAATACATCATGTCTCCCATTTTGAGATATGTCCTTAAGTTCATTAGTCCAAGGCCCAAGTAGAAGATAAAGACTGAATTTGGTCATGTTGGATAGATGTGTTTCCCCTTTTGTGCAAAGATTAAAAACCAGCTAAGGATATGTTATACTTGTCCAGTTTTGAAGAAATGAAAACTAGGAGTACGCCACCGTTTATGAACATGTCTAAATCATGTGCATCCTCTTTAAAAATAAACATAGTTCTTTCTGCAATAGAATAGGATCAGGAGAAAAGGTCTAAAAGAATTTCAAACTCTGAACTAAAAATGTGAATCTTATGTGCATCCATGGGACTTTTGGCCCTTCTACTTGCTTAAGTTGCATGTGAAAATATAGTTGTTGTACCTAAGTTTGTATACTCTACAAAGAAACATTAGTACTTGAAAGTCTTTTTGCATTTTCCCACAATTGATCCTGGCTTGGTTTTCATTTTTTGCTTGTGTCTTAAACTGGATTCTGCTGAGAGTAATGCAGCACCACACCTGTGTTTGTCAAGGTTAATGAAGTCATGGATCATATGGCACTCCCTTATCCTAGTTATACCTATCTATGCTTTGCTCCTGTTGATATCATAAATAGTTAAGGAGACTAAGTATGCTTCCTTTGTGTGCTACACACTAGTAGATAGATGTTTCAATAAAAAGAATTCTGATTTCGCATATTTGGATTGGTACATATCATGTCTGTTGGGATTACAGTTTGGTTCCTTCTATTTATTTCCTATATTCTATGTGAGGATCACCTAGACTTTAGAGTATAATTCCTAAAAAGTGGCAAGAACCTTTACTTTCACTGTGCATAAGACATCTAGGCTCATTTGAGGATTTTGTCTAAATAATTCTATATGTACTCTATGAATGCCAAATCTATTGTATTGTACCATGTCTAGAAAGGATTTACCCTATCCTTGTGTGGTTTAATAATTTGCCACATCTACTTGATTCAATAATGATAAGAACTGTGCTATTCCTATATGACTATATGTGTTGTGATTACTTGATTTGATTCAACCTTGGCAATATTACACCCATGCAGATTGCTTTCCTTTTCCATGTTTAGGTCATATTTAGTGTCTTGGTCTTGGTTCATAAGATTAATTTGCCCGGTGAGCCTATCCAGCTCTTCTCTCCTTGTTATCATCTGTTCAAGTTGACTTATAATTATTCTATATCGATGTGTATTGGACCTATCCTATTTATTCCAAGCCATGTGTGTGTTTACGTGGATCTGTGTCTTCCATAGATATCGTTGGTTAAGAGGCAGTTTAGGTAAAAGGGGGGCTTAGTTTGAGCCTTCCCCTTACCAGCCATGCCGGAGGTTCATAAAATCTCTTGGAACTTGTGCGGCATCAGGAGTAAGGGGGGTGATGACTTGGCCTTCCCACCACCTAGGTTTGGGGTTTTAGTTTAAGGACATGAAAAACACATATGCACATTACATGGGCTTGTGAATAAATAGGATATATTGCCTGTACATGTGTATATTTATGTGTAGAATAGGACTTGTAAATGTATAGTGCACTGTGTATATATGTGCGTATAGTATATGTATGATAAGAACAGTAAAATATAAGCTAACCGGGGCCTTTGTTTCTTTCCCCTCTCTTCGGCATGGCCACTTGGGCCAAGGTCCGTGTACCACCTTATTAGGTCAGAAGCCCAATAGGGAAATTCTTTCAAGTTCGTTGAGTCTAAAAAAGAAGAAAGGGAAGCTAATAGATTGAAGGCCCAGTCATGGGTAAAAATGATACGAAGGCCCAACCATGGGTGAAATGGTTGGGGTTTGGTACACCCCAGTTTAACTTCCTTGTTATATTCATGCCAGCTTTATTTGCTTAAAGTGTCTCCTATATTGTATTCATATTTGTAAAAACCCACAAACATTATTGGAATCATTTATGTTGCGAATTAGGCATCTTAGTCAAAGCGGTGCATATGTCGTTTAGATTGACTCTAACTCCTAAAAATTCTTTTTGAAAAATCTGGAAAAAAAAAACACGTGCTGCTTTTGAAGTTTTAAAATGGAAAACAACTGCGTTTGGTCTTAATGAATAAAAAAGCTAAAGAGGTTTTGAAAAAGCAAGAATGGTATATAACGTATTGTGCAAAATAAAGAGGATGAGTAAATTAGGCGAAAAAATGCTTTTCAAACTATTGAAACATGTTTCTTTTTTTTTTCTGGGTTTTGCATTGGCAAAAAATATATGATAGTTTGGGCCAGAGCCCACCTAAGTCTTTTTCTTAAAGAAACAAAATAGTTATAGAAATATTTTTGGCCAGAGCCCATTTATGTTTGGTCTTTTGAAAGAAAACAAAATGGCATAAGCCATTTTTGGGGCTAAGAATTCCATTTGACTATTCTTAGTAATTTGTAGCTAAGAAACCATGACTGAGGCCCATGTTTTTGATAGATAAAACAAGGTATATTTGGGCCGAAGCCCACGCTGTGTGTCTTTTAAAACCCAATAAAACAGTTTCTTTGGATCAAAACCCACTTGATTTTCCCTAAAAAATAAAAAAATCAATGGTTAAAGTTTCTGGGCCAATGCCCACGTTTTAAATAAATGAAGCAAAGTGTTTTGGGCCTAAAAATGAAATGGATTTTGAAGTCAAAATCTTGCTTTTGAAATCTGGGATTTTATTCAAAAAATAGGTATATGTAGCAAGCACACTTTTTAGGGGAATATATATATATATATATGCGGGCTATTTGACCATAAATTAAATTCACTTGTTAAGGATAAAACGTGCAAAAAATATATAAAGAATTCTTTTTCTTTTATAAATAAAAATCGTTCCACTTTTCACGCCCATAATTATATAAATTTAGGTAAGGATGTTCTAGAAAATGTATTAAACGGATTGACCCGGTCCGCGTGTC
Source organism: Lycium ferocissimum (assembly GCF_029784015.1). NCBI lineage: Eukaryota > Viridiplantae > Streptophyta > Magnoliopsida > Solanales > Solanaceae > Lycium > Lycium ferocissimum. Next base: position 1,869,062 of record NC_081353.1, read on the forward strand.
AGTAAAGCATGAATAAACCCTGTTCACACAGACTATAAAGATAAATTAACTTTCTATCCTTTTCTATAGAAAAACTACTATCCTTATATATAAAAGGAACTAATTATGCCCGGATATTATAAATCCGAACCTAAATACCCTATATGTAAGGGGAATATATTCAATTTTTTTTAAAAAAAAAATGATATGCAACATCACAGGCTTTTGCGGGAAATAAACACTAAATAAATAGTTCAAGCAAATACTCACCCATTGGAATTCGAAGGTCAACCGTATAGCACGGATCCTTAATACTAGGGTGCCTAACACCTTCCTTAGATGATCACCAGAACCCTTACCTAGAACTTTTGATTGAGAAGGATTTGTCACGGTATATGAATAAACCCTTCAAAACTAGTTTTCCTAATTTCCTAAAAATGAGATTGCGACGCTTTTAAAACAAAGTCCGAAAGAGCACCAATGATTTCGAAGTAGCTTTTTTCGAGTGCTAACCCCGCTCGCGAAAATGCGAACCGTTATAGATGACGACTCTGCTGGGGACTTAAAGGTTCTAACCATAAAGATTCCAATATAATGTGGGTATATTTGCTTAAACTATTTACGTGTTTACTTTCCCGCAATTATCAGTTGTCATTGCATGCATATCATAACTCTGCCACTCCTAACATTTATTTTACATTTTGTTCCAAAGGCGATTTCGCGTAGCACGCGGTCATAACTTCACTATAAAATCAAAATAATTCTTTTGGAACCGTTATGACGCGGGGTTGGTTCGTGGTCAACCAATAGCCCCAATGGTTCAGCCTCGATTGTTCGCTCGGGTTCCCGGTCTTATGTGAAAACTCGCTCTAGTAAAACTAGGATAGAGCTAAGCCAAATCCCTACTGAACTAGAGCATTCATACCTAGATGAGCTTTGGGTATCTCAGACCTACCTAAAGCTCATTAAGGGAGACCACCTTGTGTTCGGACGGTCTATGACCCGAAGAACACCGCATCTCATTTATGTGCTATGTGAAAGCATGTTTAGTGCCTATATGAGGAACCATCGACCCTGGGGATGGAGGAATCCTAACCGTGTTTCGTTTTGTAGATGGAAGGCCGCATCCACAGGCATTATGGTGTTTTCCACAGACAACCCCTTTTGGGCCCTGGAACACCGAGTAATCTACTTAGCCCATGCTATTTTCAAACCCAAAGGGACGGGAAAGCGGGTTTTGACCTAGCACCCATCATCCTGGGGCCGACTTTTTTGGGGGCATTGGTAATGTTGGGAAGGTTTTTATAATTCCAAGGATGTACCATGTGGTTTAAAAAAAGGGGGTTATCAAAACCCCCCAACTTGGCTAAGGAAGTCCTGTCCGGGCAACCACAAATGGGATACCATCCCCACCAATTATTGCCCGAACCTTTGGGTTTTGTCCAAAGGGAAGGGGCCCCCTTTAGGAATTGGGTCAAGATAGGATTCGGGGGTGTTTCCCGATGTATATCGAAATGTGGAAGGGGTAAGAACCCGCTTCTTTTTTCTATTAGTAAGGGGGTTTGAGGAATCTTCCCCTTTTATCCATTCCGGGGTGCAATTTGGGGGAACGGATACCCCGTAAAATTTTGGGTTAACTATGAAAAGTTAGGATTGAGACCGTTCGGGATATGAAGTCGAGACGTTTGACCTTCGATTTTGTGATGTGACCTAAGTGTGTATGACGTTATTGGTATGGAAACATCAAAGAAACTTGGGACCAAAAAGTGGAATTAAGAAAGTTGACGATTATTGAAAGAAATGGAGGGAGTAACATAAGGCCATGTGGCCGGCCACTCTTGGAGTGGGCCATGGCCACATGGTTGGCCATTATATGAAATTAAAAGGATGACTAAGGGGCCATTTATCATCATCTACTCCCTTAGAAAAATCAAGAACCTTGAGAGCAAAAAAAAAGACCAACCATTCGGCCAACTTGAAGAAAATTCAAGACCAAGATTTAGCCTTCCCAAAATTATTTCTCCTAAGCAAACCTACTAATTTGAGGGTGGTGAATAACGTGGAGTTGTTGTTTCGAGCGTTGGATTGTTCGTTTTCATCCTTGGCCAACTTTGGACAAATTGAGAGTTGTGAAGAAAGGTAAATTCTAATCTTGTTTTATGAGTTATGAAGGGTTTATGTGTGTTGTTGTATGTTGTTATGGATGAAATTCATGAGATATGGCAATTTGAAGTTAAGGCGTGTGTGTGTGTGTTGGTCGTGTATGTGTGTGTGTGTGTCTAGGTGATGAACTAAGTATTATGTAGTGTGTTTGGTTATTGTGGTGTGTGTGAAATAAATGAAAATCATGAATATGTATGTGTGCAAGGTTGGCCGAATATGGCCTTTGATGTGTGTCAAGAAATGGATTGGTTTCCTTGGAATTTTGGTTGTTGTCGTTATGTGAATTTTATGTTGAAAGTGAGAGTTTGATGATTCAAATTGGTGTTGTAAGCGTTATGGGCTGATTTAGAAGATTTGGTGCATGTAGTGTAATTTTTATGTTTATGGAAATGTTATGGTTAGAGTATGGATTGTTGGAGCAAATTATGTCTTGGAAACGAGACGTGTTAGAATGGAAGTTCTCGGGTTTGGGGGCAATTCGGGTGGAATGGAGTGTTTGTTGGGTTGTTGGAAATATTGTATGAATTATTTAAAGAGTTCTTGAATGTTGTTTGAATGGTTTTAGATTGATAATTGAATATGCGTTCGTTTGATTATATGTTGGTTTGTAAGTATGTAGTCGTAGTAAGCATAATTGGAATATTGTTGGAATGTGTGGAAGAGGATTGTTAATGCTCGAATGTGTTTGAACTGATTATGGATATTGCTAGAATGATTGTTGGTATTGTTGTGTTGTTGAATTTGGCCGAGTTGAATTCTCGGGGTTGGTCCATTTATAGAGGAAGTCTTTTTTGATTTTCGGTAGGATTATGTACTAGTTGGAAATGAGCTTTTAAGTGCTTATGGTTGACGTTGGTACTTATTGATGTTATGTAGATCTTGGAGAGTTCGAGATATAAGTTTGGTTGGATTAGCGTTGTGTGCAAGCGAGGTATGTAAACTTAACCCTTCTTTCTTTTGGCATGTCTTAGTTCAATATAGGCTACGATACTAGCCTCGAGGAAATTCCATTCTTATGATCAAGGCATGACTATGATTCGCGTTTGTCTTTTGGTACTCGTGTGTTGATGTGAGAAAATATTGGTTTTGATGTTGTTGGAAAAATTGATTTTAAAGTTGCATAAAAAAAAAAACTTGGTTTTCAAAAGAGTTTTATTCTTAAACAATGTTGAAACTTGAACGCTCGTAACTTTCGACTAAGGGCTCGGATTGCCTCGATATCGTCGTGAGAGGTTGTATGACGTGTGATGAGTATGATTTCCATAGGCGGGCCCGGCTCGGGTTGACGCTCGTCCGTGGGTCCCACGACCTTCTTTTGCACTTTTCGATGACGTTTGAGAGAGTTTGGTATGACGATTATCCCGATCCCCAGTATGGTTATTTTACTTACTTTTTGGACTTATGATAATGATTTTATGCATATGGTTACTCGCGACTGTTCGTGCGGTTTGTTGGTACCTCGTTCGCCGGTTCCGGGCCGGTTTTGTTGTCGTGCGCACTATGATATATATTCAGGTTATCTTTGTGCTACGGTTCCGAGACCTCGCCATAGGGCCGGGTTCCGTTTATGGAGTTATCTTTGTGATATGGCTTATGATGTGTTGTGATGATGTGTTGCGTTCGGGGTTGTACGGAGATTTGAAACCTTACGGTGTTATGTTGTGTTATGGCGCCATCGACGGGCGGGCGACCATATTTTACGTGCCACTTTTGCATGTTTTCTATTTTGAAAATAAACATTTGGCATTTGGAAATGTACTTACTTTCGGTACTTCGGTTTCGAGTGTGATTCAGTTATTTACTGTATTTCCTGCTTTACATACTCAGTACATATTTCGTACTGACCCCCTTTCTTCGGGGGCTGCGTTTCATGCCCGCAGGTACAGACGACCGGTTTGGCGATCCGCCAGTTTAGGATCCATCTCTTTGTGTTGGAGTGCTCCTTTTATCCGGAGCCTATATCTTGGTATATACTCGTTCGTTGCATATATATATGTGTGTGTTCGGGTGCAGGCGGGGCCACTGTCCCGTCATATGATTACGTTGGTTTGTTTAGAGGCACATGTAGATGTATATGTGGGTTGTGTGCCTACCCTGTACAGGTGTGTTTGTATATTATACGTTTTGGGCCAGTGCGCCATCGGATAGCCTTATCGGCTTTCGATATATGTATATATATATATATGTGTTTGAGTTTGAGATGTGTTTGAAGTAGCGTTTGATATTTGTATCGGCATAAGCCGGTGTTGTGTGGATTCGGGTTTGACGAATGCGTTTGGGTGCCCGACTCGGGCACTAGTCACGGCCTACGGGGTTGGGTCGTGACAAAAGTGGTATCGGGCGGTTTGTCCTCGGAATGTCTACGGGCCGTGTCTCGTAGAGTCTTGTTTATCGGTGTGTTGTGCACCACATCTATAAACGAGGAGGCTACGGGGACATTTAGGATGTTACTTTTCCTTGAATCTTAGATCGTGCGATAGAGCTTGTGCTACTAGGATGACTCTTTTCGATCGGTTGTTATGGTTTTCGAGAGATGCCTCCGAAGAAGAGCCGGGCGCCGAAGGGCAAGGCGAGCGGATGAGGCTAGTCGGGCGCGCCCGGGTTACACGGGCTCGTGCGCGGACTAGGCCGTCTTGTTTACATTCGGAGGGGTTCGACCACTCCACCGCCGGAGGAGGGGGCTGGAGTAGGCCCCTCGAGCGGTTCCGAGCGCCGCTCCCCGGCGGATACGGAGGGCGGGACGGCGGGAGCGTCGGTTGTTGACCACGCTGGTGGCGGTCGGAGTTCGGGGGACGCGGGCGGAGAGGCAATGATGATGGCGGCAGGCGTGATGGCACGAGGGTTCGTGACTTACGACGTGTGGCCCCCACGAGGTTTTCGGGTCTAAACTTGAGAGGACCCCAGTGACTTCATTCGGGGGATGAGACGTGCATTAGGAGTGAGTCGAGCTTCGAGACCGAGTCGGGTTGAGTTAGCCTCGCACGGATTGCGAGATGTTGCGGCGGCAGGCGGTATGAGTCACGGGAGCTATCCGGGGTGAGGATGCTTCCCCGGCCACGTGGGATGAGTTTACGGCGCCTTTCTCCCGTCACTTTCTGCCCACGAGTTGCGGAGGGCAAGGGTTGATAGATTTCTAGGTCGACGGAGGGGTCGGAGTGTTCGCGAATATAACTTGGAATTTGATTCTCGGCCCGGTATGCACACTATAGTGGCGGATATGGCCGACCGCATGCATCGGTATGTGATAGGGCCCCAGCGGCTACGCCAGTTGATAGGCACGTAGCGATGGCGGCGCGCGGACCGATATGGACATTGCCCGGTTGCGAGCGCGCGCTCGGGGAATGGAAGGCCGGCGTCGGGCGGCGATCCGGTAGAGATCGTGACGGGGAGGCCGCCCGAAGGGCCGGATGGGCGGGCTATTCGGGAGATTTCCGCGGCGGGCGGCCGATATCGGTCCGGTGGATATTTTCCGCCGCCGGGCCGGGATACTCGGTCGGGTTAATAGGAGATTTGATGACGCGGGACCGTCCGGGCGGATCGAGTTCTGGGGCCTTAGGTCCTCGAGGCAAGCGAGAGGTCCCCGGTCGGATGAGACCACCCGGACCCCCGTGCCCCCTATGGGAGGCCACGCCGGGAGAGTGTTTCCGGGCCGGTGGTGCTTGTTTTGGTTGTGGCGGTCGGGCCATCGGATGAGGATTGCCGGCCGGGGTTAGTTTGGGCGGTGCGGCGCGGCCTGCGGATCGGTGCCGGTTCATCTTCTTCGTGACTACGCGCCCTCTCGCAGGTCGGGGTGTGCGGCACCGGGAGGCCGTGGCGGAGGTCGCGGCGGAGTCCCCGGTTCCGGCGGTCCTTCAAACCGCATATACGCTTTAGCGGTGGCGGGATCCGGGCGGCACCAAATGCGGATCCGGGTATATGAGCCTTTCTTATAATATTTTTATGTATGTGTGTTTGTTGTATGAATGTTGTTTGATAGTGGCGAGTAGGGATCAGAGTCGATAATTAGCATTTATAAATAATGGGAATCTTCCCGAGTCCTTGTACGACCTTATAAGACTAGTTGAACATTCGAGGACGAATGTTCTAAAGGGGAAGGATGTTACATCCCGTATTTTGAACGACGAGACGATTTGGGTTAACTATGAAAAGTTAGGATTGAGACCATTCCGGGATATGAAGTCGAGACGTTTGACCTTCGATTTTGTGATGTGACCTAAGTGTGTATGACGTTATTGGTATGGAAACATCAAAAAACTTCGGGACCAAAAGTGGAATTAAGGAAGTTGGCTATTATTGAAAGAAATGGAGGGAGTAACATAAGGCCATGTGGCCGGCCACTCTTGGGTGGGCCATGGCCACATGGTTGGCCATTATATGAAATTAAAGGATGACTAAAGGGCCATTTATCATCATCTACTCCTTAGAAAAATCAAGAACCTTGGAGAGCAAAAAAGACCAACCAGTTCGACCAACTTGAAGAAAATTCAAGACCAAGATTTAGCCTTCCCAAAATTATTTCTCCTAAGCAAACCTACTAATTTGAGGGTGGTGAATAACGTGGAGTTGTTGTTTCGAGCGTTGGATTGTTCGTTTCATCCTTGGCCAACTTTGGACAAATTGAGGATTTGTGAAGAAAGGTAAATTCTAATCTTGTTTTATGAGTTATGAAGGGTTTATGTGTGTGTGTTGTATGTTGTTATGGATGAAATTCATGAGATATGGCAATTTGAAGTTGAGGCCGTGTGTGTGTGTGTTGGTCGTGTATGTGTGTTGTGTGTTCTAGGTGATGAACTAAGTATTATGTAGTGTGTTTGGTTATTGTGGTGTGTTGAAATAAATGAAAATCATGAATATGTATGTGTGCAAGGTTGGCCGAATATGGCCTTTGATGTGTGTCAAGAAATGGATTGGTTTCCTTGGAATTTTGGTTGTTGTCGTTATGTGAATTTTATGTTGAAAGTGAGAGTTTGATGATTCAAATTGGTGTTGTAAGCGTTATGGGCTGATTTAGAAGATTTGGTGCATGTAGTGTAATTTTTATGTTTATGGAAATGTTATGGTTAGAGTATGGATTGTTGGAGCAAATTATGTCTTGAAACCGAAGGAACGTGTTAGAATGGAAGTTCTCGGGTTTGGGGGCAATTCGGGTGGAATGGAGTATTTGTTGGGTTGTTGGAAATATTGTATGAATTATTTAAAGAGTTCTTGAATGTTGTTTGAATGGTTTTAGATTGATAATTGAATATGCGTTCGTTTGATTATATGTTGGTTTGTAAGTATGTAGTTGTAGTAAGCATAAGTGGAATATTGTTGGAATGTGTGGAAGAGGATTTTTAATGTTCGAATGCGTTTCGAATTGATTGTGGATATTGTTGGAATGATTGTTGGTTTGTTGTGTTGTTGAATTTGGCGAGTTGAATTCTCGGGGTTGGTCCATTTATAAAGGAAGTCTTTGCCCAATTTTCCGTAGGATTATGTACTAGTTGGAAATGAGCTTTTAAGTGCTTATGGTTGACGTTGGTACTTATTGATGTTATGTAGATCTTGGAGAGTTCGAGATATAAGTTTGAGTTGGATTAGCGTTGTGTGCGAGCGAGGTATGTAAAGCTTAACCCTTCTTTCTTTTGGCATGTCTTAGTTCAATATAGGCTACGATACTAGCCTCGAAATTCCATTCTCATGATCCGAGCGACTATGATTCGCGTTTGTCTTTTGGTACTCGTGTGTTGATGTGAGAAAATATTGGTTTTGATGTTGTTGGAAAAATTGATTTTAAAGTTGCATAAAAAAAAAAAACTTGGTTTTCAAAAGAGTTTTATTCTTAAACAATGTTGAAACTTGAACGCTCATAACTTTCGACTAAGGGCTCGGATTGCCTCGATATCGTCGTGAGAGGTTGTATGACGTGTGATGAGTATGATTTCCATAGGCGGGCCCGGCTCGGGTTGACGCTCGTCCGTGGGTCCCGCGACCTTCTTTTGCACTTTTCTGATGACGTTTGAGAGAGTTTGGTATGACGATTATCCCGATCCCCAAGTATGGTTATTTCACTTACTTTTGGACTTATGATAATGATTTTATGCATATGGTTACTCACGACTGCATTCGTGCGGTTTGTTGGTACCTCGTTCGCCGGTTCCGGGCCGGTTTTGTTGTCGTGCGCACTATGATATATTCGGGTTATCTTTGTGCTACGGTTCCCGAGACCTCGCCATAGGGCCGGGTTCCGTTTATGGGTTATCTTTGTGATATGGCTTATGATGTGTTGTGATGATGTGTTGCGTTCGGGGTTGTACGGAGATTTGAAACCTTACGGTGTTATCTTGTGTTATGGCGCCATCGACGGGCGGGCGACCATATTTTACGTATACTTTTGCATGTTTTCTATTTTGAAAATAAACATTTGGCATTTGGAAATGTACTTACTTTCGGTACTTCGGTTTCGAGTGTGGTTCGAGTTATTTACTTGTATTTCACTTTACATACTCGGTACATATTTCGTGCGACCCCCACTCTTCGAAGTGCGTTTCATGCCCGCGGTCTGGACAACCGGTTTGGCGATCCGCCGGTTTAGGAGACCCATTAACTTGTGTTGGAGTGCTCCCCGCTTTTATCCGGGCCCATATCTTGGTATATACTCGTTCGTTGCATATATATATGTGTGTGTTCGGGGGTACGGCGGGGCCACATCCCGTCATATGATTGTTGGTTTGTTTAGGGCACGTAGATGTATATGTGGGTTGTGTGCCTACCTTGTACAGGTGTGTTTGTATATTATACGTTTTGGGCCAGTGAGCCATCGGATAGCCTTATCGGCTTTCGATATATGTATATATGTGTTTGAGTTTGAGATGTGTTTGAAGTAGCGTTTGATATTTGTGTCGGCATAAACCCATTGTGTGTGGTTCGGGTTTGACGAATACGTTTAGGGTACTAACTCGGGCACTAGTCACGGCCTACGGGGTTGGGTCGTGACATTACAAATAGTACCTTCAAGAAATAGGAAAGAATTGAAGAAATTAGACCAGTTAACAAGATGGTGGGGAACTGTGGAGAACCTTTGAAACAATATATGAGAATTTCTCGGAAAGGGTAAGGGATTTGGTGTTGAATTATGTACCTTTAAAGAAAGCCCATGATGCCCAGCAAGGGACTCCCAAATGTGAAATGAATCGAAGTCAAAAGGTAGGTCGACCAAAATGGGTAACAGACCGACCGCCGAAGAGTCGGAGCCCAACAAAAAGCCTACGAACTTGGATCGAGGAAGAAGAACCGGAGAAGGGGAGGAGGAGGAGCCTCGAGACACGATGGAGGAGGAATTAGAGCCCATTGACATAGAGGCTGGGGATAGGAAGAACCATTTGAGATGTTTTCCCCGACCTTGCGAGAGAAGAATGATGCCAATAAGGATCTAATTATAATGCCCCAACCAAACGAGGAATCTTATTTCTATGAACCCTCGCACGTGGGTAGTACCAACCTCCACTATGGAATCGTGAGAGATTTTAGAAGGGCGAGTGCACTCTTCGAACTGCTTGGGGGGGGTAGCCTTCAAAGCCCATTCCTCCCCATCGCAGTGGCTCCACGGCTTTGTCACCCGTATGGAGGTCTGTGAAAGAGGAAGGCCACGAGTGCCTTGCACCACTAGTAGCTAGGTTACCGCCGCCCGAGTTGGTTTACGCGTTACGGTTCCCGTTCCACCGCAACTAGGCTGGTCATACCCTAAACGAGTGCTCGGGTTGGGAGAAGAAAAATTTATATGTCACGACCCAACCCCGTAGGCCGGTGACTGGTGCTCCGAGCTGCACCCAAACACACTTATCAAGCATAATCAAATACGAGGCTTATATGTATATAAATATCGGACTGCCTCAAATTATCTCGAAAAGCCGCTTTAAACACAGAACATATATATATATATATCGAGTTTCGAGCAGGCTGTCATATGAACGCAACGGCCCAAAATATATATAAATACACAGGCGGCGATATACGCCATGGCGAATGGGATCGCCAGGCGATATAACATACGAACACATACGTAGAAGTAGGCACAACCCACATATACATCTACGGACCTCTAAACGGACCAACGAAATCGTATAGCAGACGAGGCCCAGCCGTACTCCCTCGAACAAACGAAAGACATATGCAACGAACGAATATATACCAAAATGTGGGTTCGGAATAAAGGAGCACTCCAAGATCAACATGGGAATCTAAAGCAGGCGGATCACCAAAATCAGACTGCGGTACGAAACGCAACGACCCCGAAGAAAGGGGTCGGTACGACGATATGGTATGTATGTAAAGCATGGAATGCAATAGACATGTAACCTTAGGACTGGAATTTACAGAAACAAGTATGAAAGTAATGAGAAAAATCAAAAGACTTGACTTTTTAATCATATATCATGCGTGTCCATACGATATCATCGAATCATAATATACGTACATCGTACGGCCCTCCAATGAGGGACTCGGTGGATATGCCATATATAATCATGCACATAGTCATCATATAATCATACATACATGCATACGTACCCGGCCCTCTAGTGAGGGACTCTGAGTAAAAATCATATCATAATCATGTCATCATGCCATCATATATGCATATACCGTACCGGCCCTCTAGTGAGGACTCGGTGAATAGCGTACCCAGCCCTTTCGGACTCGGTCGGGATGAATCATCATATGCCATCACCGCGCCATCCCCATATCATCATATCATCATATATATACCGTACCCGACCCTCTAGTGAGGGACTCGGTGAATAATGTGCGATGAATCGTGCACGAATACATGCCCGGCCCGGACTCGGTGAATAGGAATAACAACGGCTACGAGCAGAGTAGTGCGAAACCATATGCACATAAAACATCATTACAAACTCAATGGAGTGATCAAAACAAGCCTCTTCTTTAAAGCCAAGATAATAATTCGATCAAGTTTCCCCGAACGTCACTCGGGAAGATATCCAACAGAACTTTTTTAGAAAATCGTAAGTACGTGTCGGGATCATACGCACATACATCATTACGACATTACCGATTCAGGGATAAGCCAGAAGTAGTCGACACTCGGGAGTCAAAACAGAAATCATGCTAAGTTTGTTCAAAAACAAGTCATTAGGACTTTACAAATGAAAATCTCGGGGACCACGGATATACGTTAAATCTCCCGGGCCACCATGAAAATCTAAAGTCATCATATGTTATCGAATCATTATTATAAACCAAAAAAAAATAAGTAAACTGATCGTGCCCGAAATCGGAATAATAGTCATATCATATCCTTTCAAAAATCATCGAGTACATAAAGGAAAAGTCGCCAGGGCCCACGGATGTGGTGTCGACCCAAGTCGGGCCCGCCATGGAAAACATAATCATCATATGCCATCAAAGTTCCTACAAACATATCGGGGCAATCCGAGCCTTTTCGTGAAAGTTCTACTGCTCGTTAGTTACCGAACTCTTTAAGAACAAAACTTTTTATGCAACGTTTGAAAATCAAATATTCCAAAGACATAAGGGACAATATTTCATCATATCTGACACGAAGACCAAGAAATAAATGAGAGTCATGGACATGCTCGGATCGCGAGAATAGAATTTCGAGGCTCGTGTCATAGCCTATTTATAACTAAGGCATGCCAAAAGAAAGAAGGATTAGTTTTTACATACCTCGATCGCTCTCAAAGCTAATCCAAATCGAAGACCTATGCCTCGGACTCCCCAAGATCTACATAACACCATTAAATACCAACATTACTATAGGCATTTAGGAATTCATTTCCAAACGAACACCAAATTCTACGTAAATTTGGGCAAGATTTCCCCCCGTAAATGCACAACCCCGAGAATTCAACTCGCCAAATTCATCAACAACAACACCAATAACCAAACTAGCAACATCAATAATCAATTCACTACGCATTCTAACATTAAATACTCTTTCTACATAATCCAACAACATTCAAAAGATAGTTCAATTCAACGGCTTTCATATTCAAGCCAACATCAACGCTATACATTCGAATACTAGTCCGAACCCATACCAACAACATTCAAGAACATTTTAAACAATTCATACAATATTTCCAACAATCCAACAATTGCTCCAATTCACCCGAAAACTGTCCTAAACCCGAGAACAACACCCATAACACACTCCTAACTTCCGAGTCATGATTTGCTCCAACAATCCACATTCTAACAATGTCATTCTCACAAATATAGAAATTACATTAAATGCACATAATCCCCCAAATCAGCCCGCAACACTTACAATATCAATTTCAGTCATTAAACTCTTGTCGCCAACATAGAATTCATAACGACGTACAACTAAAACACTAAGTAGAATTAGTTCATTCTTTTGTAACATAACATGACCCATTTTTGGCCACCACCACACATACATATATCGATGATTCTCATCCATTTCAACACACCACAACGATTAACCATGCTACATAACTTAATTCATTACTTCTACACAACACACACACACACGGCCAACACACCATGCACACGGCTCACTTCCACATGCAATATTTCCATGAATTTCATCCATATTTACATACTACAACATGCACACATCATTCATAACACATAAAACAAGATAAAATCTTACCTTTTCCTTCAACTTCACAACTTGCTGTGGTTTGCAATCGATGAAACGAATGATCTATTGGCCCAAACAACAACTCCACGTTAATGACTCCAATTAGTGGATTTGCTAGAAGAAATAATTTTGTGATGGCTAAAATCGTCTTCAACTTTAGTTTCTTGGCCGAATGGCCTTCAATGTTGTTCTTCAATTTCTAGTTTTTTTTTTTTTTAAGTGTAGGAATGGGAAAGATGACTACTTAATCATCTTTTGTGCTCACATATATGTTATACAAGTCATTCATGGCCCACACACGGGTCAGGACTCCGTCACACCCTTAATCCGATAGGGGCGCGATGGGCACCCGACCCTTACTTAGGGCCGAGCGAACCCTTCCGACTATCATAATACTCGTAGTCACAACGGGCCCTTAACCGTAATCGTAAATGCATAATGAAAATTTTCAAAAACGAACATACTTTATATCTTTTCAAATCAAACAAAACTTGCAACCGTACAAAATCCGCAATATCAAATATAACAATACAACGGCTTATGTAGCCACAACCGACATCTTATACACACGACTCGTCTCGCAAAGTCTCTAACATGACTCGGATATCATAACACAAACAAACTCGACTCCTGTGAGCACTGAGAAGGGAGTTCGCCAATCTAGCCGGAACGTCTTCCGCTAATGTCTTTTTACTCATCCGGGTGTGACTCGCGCGATACGAAACGTTGAAGAAAGCGGGGTCGTACGAATATGTACCGAGTATGTAAAGCATGGAATACAGCGACGAGATCATAAAAAATGAAGAGTACAAGAAATGTGCATAATAGTCGAATACGGAAAGTATGTATTTGTAATACAAATAGTGCATGTAAATAAGACAGACATAATAATCGAACGTTCAAATACTTAGCTAAAAGAACATTTCGTCTCATATGTATATAAAATAGAACATATCATAGTACCGACATTAACCGATTATGGGATTCGCCTTAAACCAAATAAGTGAATGCCTCACGACCGGGTTTGCCCCACCATCGGGTTTGCCCCACCACCGCTCCGAACCAACAGATCATATTTCGGTATCACATGTATAAGTCATAATATCACATTGGGTACCGTAATCATCATATTATCATATCATCGATTTAAACGAGTCATCATATTACCGTATCATCAAAATGTATTCATTATATTATCGGATCATCACATTGCTTTCCAATCATCATGTCATATCATCGATTATCATATCATATACCCTACGCGGTCCTATAATGGACCCGGCGGAGGAACGCGGTCGCCCCTCCCGCCTTGGGCGCCACAACTCATCATACTTCGGAAGTTTTCATATCTCCGTATCCCCGTCACACATCATAATATAATCATATCATATTTCGAACTCATCATACTTCGTATCATAACACCATCATATTAGTCGTCATCATACTTCTAAGCTCATCATATTTTCGATCGCGCGCACGATAGTACCGGCCCGGGACCCTGCGATGAAGTAACAAAAGTGTGCAATGAAAGGCAATCGTGATCTATATGCCATTCACAACATTTACTATACGTATTTAATGTATTAATCAAATGTAGTATCATTTACAAAGCCGATGGCATTACCCCAATTCAAATCTCTTCGGATATTACTCGAGCATATCAAATGAAACTTTATCAATCATAGTTACGTATCAAAAATCATAGCGCACAAATTCTCATTTTACACATTTGTCACAGATTCCATAGAATAATCAAACCGGACTATCATTTAAAAACCGTCAATAGTCATAGTCAAATCCAATTTCTTTCGAGGTCACTTCACGACTTGTCAAGTAGAACTTTTTAGCCATCATAGTTACGTATCGGAATCATATACATAAAAACTTATCATTTCGTACTTAACATAAGTGAGTAGTCATACTGAAAGTACGGAGTCATATTAAGTTCTTTTTTTTAAATGTTGTTAGACTATACAAAGGAATATCTTGCGGCCCACGAAAGATCATCAACCGATCCTAGCCCGCCCGTGAAAGTTAAGGTCATTACACATTACAAAACCTCCTATGGAAGGTTTCGATAAGGCCATCCAGCCATCTATGGAAGTTACGGACGTTCGTAGTGACCGACTCTTTACAAACATAATCTTTTACACACATTCATATTTGATCACACAAAGGGCATAAGAACCATAATTTGACTACATTACGAATACGGATATCTGCTACAAATAAGAATCATGAACATGCTCGGATCGGAGGATTAGAATTACCTCGTGGATCATATCATAGCTTATTTAACTAAGACATGCCAAAGAAAGAAAGGTGAGCTTTACATACCTTGGCCGCCTTCTAAGCTAATCCAACTTACGTCTCGGCCTCTCACAATCTCCCATAAGGTCACTGGACATCCAAAATTAGCCTCCCATATCAAGAACCCAATTCCAAGCCATCACTTTGTCTACGTAAATTTGGGCATTTCTCCTTATAAATCCAACAACCCGAGAATTCAACTCGGCAATTATTCAACAACAACCAAACTAACGACCATCCAAACAAGATTTAAGAACATTCGAACAATCCACAAAATATTCAAGACAATCCCAACACTATGCCATGAGAACTCGAAACCACCCATTTCCATAGTGGACAACAACAATACATTTCTCTCTTCCGAATTCACACACTACATCACCAATTCCATACGTTAGCAACAATATTTTCATCAAGACAAGAAGCCATATTAAAATCACATTGGCTCCCCAAAACAGCCCACATTATATTACAACTTCAACATAAGTCATTAAACTTTCATTCTCACCATATAATTTCAACAACAATAGCCAAGAGCAATAAATAAATTTGATTCATTCTTCCTTCATTAAAAGCAAACACTATTCGGCCAATACATCAACACAGTACAACTTCATGGAATTCTATCCATTCCAACACATTACAACATGCTCAAAACATCCATAACAATATCAATCCAACACAAAATAAAATTGTTCATCACTCCTACATACTACATATACACACGCTAAGCCTCAATACCCCATAACTTCATGAAATTCATTCATTTTACATATCACAACATGCACAAACACCTATGAAAACATATAAATAAAAATCAAACCTCACCTTTTCTCATTCACCTTCTCCACCCGCTAAGATTACAAATTGCAAGAACGGATGACTTTCTTGTTCCAACAACCACTCCATGTCGTAGAGGACCTTCTAATTAGTAGGAAACAAGAAGAAAATGATTTTTATCCATGATCACTTTCAAGGCCGAGTTCTGCCATCCTTGGCCGAATGTCCCCTCTTTTTTTTTTTTTTTTTTTTTCTTGAATTTTCTAGGCTTAAAAGATGATGACTTGTGCCTTATTAAGTCATCACACACAAACACACACACACATATATATATATATATATATATATATATATATATATATATATATATATATATATATATATATAGAGACTGTACACATGCCGGGCCATGCAAATCTCTTTTTTTTTTTTGATTTCTTTTCTCTCCAATTTTTCTAGAAATTTCCATATTACAAAAGATGAATAAGTCTTGCATGATCATCTTTGCACACACATATATATATATATATATATATATATATATATATATATATATATATATATAAATCACATGTTACATGTACATGGCTTCATGGCTTAAAATAATTGACCAAAATGCTGGATCCTACGGCCACTAATGCTTCTCCAAGAAGTCATGAACTAATAATAACTTCCAATTTCGAAGTTCGCCCTTCTTATTCCATGACAATAATATTTATAAGCGACTGCGCATTCAAACAAAATCGAAAATGCCTCGTCTTTAACTTTTCACGACTAGCTCCTGGAATGTCTCCATACTAAATGCGGATATAACACCGCTTTTTCGTGTAGTAATACTTACATCATAATCCTTCAGTAGTTCTAACCACCACCTCTACCGAAGATTCAACCTTCCGTTGAAAATATGTCGAGACTCTTACGATCCGTATAAATATCAACACGTACGCTAAGGGCTAAATAAGTGTCTCCACATGTTTAGTGTACGAATAACTACGGCCAATTCAAGATCATGGGTCGGATAATTTTCTTGCTGCTTTCGCAGCTCCCGGGAAGCATAGGCAATGACTTTGGCAAAGCGTCGCATCAATACACAACCTAAATCAACACCAGAGGCATCATAACGATGACAATATAACCATCCTCTGTCCCTTCGGGAGGCCAAGACTGTGGCTGAAGTTAATCTATCCTTCACCCCCGGAAATCGGTGATTCTACAAGCATCGGGCCCATTAGCCTTTGTTGATTTTTGAGTTAGCTTCGTTAATGATGCCGAAACAGAGGAAAACCCTTCCACAAACCTTCGTAGTAACTCCGCTAATCCCGTAAAACTAACATCAGAAAGGCCAGAGGCTCAGCCAAGTCTTTATCGCCTCAATTTGGGTATCAACTCAAATGCCATCGCCTGAAATAACATTGCCCAGAAAAGTCAGCTGCACCAGCCAAAACTCGCATTTTGAAAATTTTGCATACACCCCGAGTCCTAAGAATTCCATGATAACATGCAACTGTCCGCATGCTATGCTTCGTCCTCGCAGTACATTTTAGAATATCATCAATGAACAAGATTTCGCGAATGCATCTAAGAGAGGCCTGAATACATTATTCATCAAATTCATAAACATCGTCGAGCATTATCAACCCAAAACGACATCACCCGAAATTCATCGTGGCCATATCTCGTTCCGAAAGCCGTTTTAGGGAATATCTTTTCTCTATCCTCACTTGATGATAACTACCGAATTCGCATCTATTTTGGAAAATAACTTGGCACCCTGTAATTCAGAGAACAAGTCATCAATTCTTGGTAGCAGATATTTTTTCTTTATCGTCACCTTATTCAGCTGCTTATAATCAATACACCTTCGTAAAGAACCATCTTTCTTATGCGTACAATTAGGAGTGCCTTCTACGGCTACGAACTCGGGTCTAATGAATCCCTTCTAAGAAAATCTTTTCGCTTGTGCCTTTAGCTCTTTTAATTCTCGTTAGAGCCATTCAAGAGGAGGAATAGAGATCGGTTTAGTATCCGGTAACACATCGATAGCAAAATCAATCTCTCTTTCTGTGAGGGCTCCGGAAGTTCATCTAGAAATACATCCGAAAAATTCATTCAACACGGACGGATTGAAAGCTCGCTGGCTTTACTGTGTCATGAACTCGACTAGGTGATAAATGTAGCCTCTATCATCTCTTTCTTGCTGAGGTAGAAATAAACCTACCTCTGTGAGACGCTCGTATCTTTCCATTCGAGCACGGGCTCTCCCGGGAATTATAACCAAACTACTTTCATTCTGCAATCGACATTGGCATAACTAGAGGCCAACCAATCCATACCCATAATCACATGAAAATCTAATATTTCCAGCTCAACTAAATTGACTTTAGTTTGATGATCACACACCACAATCACACAGTTTTTATACACTTAGCTAGTCACACGGTCACCAACAAGTGGATACCTCAAAAGGTTTTATTGGCTCAGTTTCACCCCAATACGATCGCAATATACAGTGATACAATACAACGCGGAACCCGGATCAATTAACGATAAACATCAGAGAGAATATAGTCCGTACCTATAACCATATCTCAGAGAGGACCAAGATCCGACGATGTCAAAAGAATAGATACGGGGCTGAGTGCCCCCTGACTGGACGCTCCCCCTCTACCCCTACCACGGCCTGCTGAAATTTGGGGAGTCTGCCCTATCGGGCGCACAAATGAGGAAGAACCGGCTGCTGATCCTGTGGGCCGAACCCCACCTTTATCGTACCTCGAGGGACAATCACGCATCAAGTGCCCAGTCTGTCCACAAACATAACAAGCATCTGAACCCTGGCGACACAGACTCGAATGTAACTTTTCGCACTGACTACATCGCAGAATCGGTAGTCTCCACTGACTATAATCACCTCCCAACTGAGAACCCGAAGCTCTCGAGCTCTGACCCTGTCCTGAATGAATGGAGCGGTCAAATTTTCTGCCTGCAAACTGAGGGGGTGCACTAGTTGCTGACTGGCCTGAATGTCTAAAATATGACTGCCTCGATCCCCTATAATCGGGCCGCGCACCAATGTATCCGACCCTCTTACTCGCTCTCTATCAATATCGCTCACCCCTTTAGGATGTTGTCGCTCTTCTAAGTTCGGCGGCATCGAATACGGGAAATATCCATCCCCTCTTACAATGAAGCCGGCGGTTAAGCAATCTTTGAACAAATGTTCCCCAAGCCACTCACAAATCTATGCACTCGTCTCCCATATCGCCACCATACAGGAGCATACCGGGCTAATGAATTAAAGTGAAGGCTATACTCCCGAGCACTCATATTCCCTGGCTTTAAATTCAGCAACCTATCCGCACGGGCCCTTCAAACCTCGAGTGGAAAATAATGGCGAAGGAAAGCATCCACAAATTCTTGCTAAACCGGGGCAGGTGCATTCTCCTTTCTTAAAGATATTCAGTTATTATACCAAAGAACCGCAACATCCCGGAGTCTGTAAGATGCCAACTCCACAGATTCAGTAGCGGAGGCATGAATAATTCTCAACGTTCTCAGCATCTCATTAATAAAACCTTGCGGGTCTTCATCCGGCTTTGACCCGAAAAATTCTGGAGGATTTAAACTCATGAAATCACGGGCTCTAGCACTAGTCGCCCTGTCACCTGGACCCGTACTCTGCCGCTGTGCCTGAGCAGCAACTAGTTGTGTCAATAGCTGAATAGCTTCGGTCATTTGTTGACCCGAAGCGCCCCGGTGGAGGAACTGGAGGCATAGGAGCCGGAGCTGAAGCCCCCTCTTGTTCTTCTAGGATAGGCGGAGTGTGAGAGGTATTGGATGGGGCCTCATTATGAGATTCACCTTCTTCTATATTTGTTGGAGGCTCCTTTCCATCCGCCTTCTTCGTCGTAGCCTTGCCCCTCTGGGCGGCTGTAGCTTTTCTCTTTGGCGGCATCACTAAAATCATAACGTACAATTAGGGAGGAGAAAATCTTATAACATAGCTCTATAGCATGATCTGGTAAGAAGAATAATGGTCATTTTTCCTAAATGCCTCGAGGCGCTTGTTTATAAGTGTGGCGCGCTTCACACCCATAAACAAGACTCTACTGGACACGGCTCGTAGACACACCCAAGGACGGAAATGCTCTGATACTACTTTTGTCACAACCTGCCTACGGGACCATGACGGATACCCGGAGCTGAATACCGAGCACCACTCATGCTAATCATCATGCTCATCTTAAATGCATTTATTATTCTCAACATAACTAGCCATAAGGAAACCTTTATCACTTCCAAAACATATCCAAAATCATATGCATAAGGCCCTCGGGCTATCAAAATAATATATAAATAGACAATGTGATCATCGTGGGACATCTACTACCCGCACATACGTATCTACGAGCCTCTACTAGAGTACTAGACATAAGGACGGGACAGGACCCCGTCGTGCCCAAATATATATACACAAAAGAATACACCACAAATAGCACCTCCAGAATAATGGGGAGTGCTCCTGTAAGTCGGCTGATCAGCTCCTATGAACTTGGGTCACCTCCCTGTCTACCTGTGGGCATGAACACAGCGTCCATAGAAGAAAGGACGTTAGTACGGTAAATGTACTGAGTATCTAAGGCATGAATAATACTAACATAATAAAGAGATCATAAAACATGAGATGAGAATATAACCAGCTTAACCTTTAAACGAAAACACATGTCGTACATATCACATATACCATCATCGTTGACCCGCGTCCTGGTAACCATCGCACGCCGCGCACTAGTGGTGTCATGTCCCGCCCTCTAGGCACGATATAATCATAAGTAGCCTGCATTAGCGATGACATGCCCGGCCATATAGGCACGGTGGAATCATGCGCCGCGGTGACATGCCCGCTTTCTAGGCACGGTGGAATCTCGTCATCATATACATCTCAGAAAGCATGCATAAGAACTTAAAGACAAACTATAACTTTATCGGGGTGACTTAAGGTCGAGAACCCCCAATTCCATTATAGAGTAATCATAATCATCATGCCTCACCTTGAAGGAACTAGCATTATAAGGTGGGTCTAGCAACAATGAATAACATCAAAGAATCGTACAAGGAACATTAGCTTCGTGGAAATGTCATATCATAAGCTTTTGGATCTCTAGGCTTAGACTCACCATTATCGTTATCATGCTCATGACATATCTCTTATCTTTATATCATAGGAAGCTCTTTATAAACATTGACTCATATTTTCGGAATGTAAGAAGGTCATGGAATAATAAAGGAAGTCATGTCATAGGAATCATGCCTTAGAAAAGAAGGGACTAGCCTTACATACCTTTACGTTTTGCTAACTTTATCACTTGAACGCTTCCCTCCAATATTCACGTTTCTACATTCAAGAGAGTTCGTACTAAAATTAGATAATCGAAAACATACTTAAGCTTTAAGCCAGAGCTAACAAAAATTGGGTAACATCTCCTTTATTGCGCGACTTTTCCACGTAATAAGCAACTCCCAACATCAATAACAACACCCACAAAATTTTAATCAATAGCTTCATCAAGCTAGACATTATTAAATCCGCAATATTCCCTATCAAAACCCTTCATAACTCTAGCTATGGCACCACACCGTATCCACTCTCATACAAGGCCTTTATAACATCTTTAATACTATTCATAGCAAGGTTATACTCATTACATATCAAAAACTATGATTCAAGAATATTACTAATTTCATATTTGTACTCCATATTCTCCTGCCTTCCATAATCCATGTCTTTTAACCTCTCAATACTTTTAATAACATGAAATAAACATAAAACTCACCTTAATCACTTAGGAATAAGCCTTGAGTCAATTCTACTCCATTAGAATGAAATCCCCTACTTGTATACCAAAAAAATTCTTACTCTTCACAAACCCTAATAGGCTTTAGTATATTAACTTCTTAATCTTCTTTTGATTTTTGGTTTCTTGGTATAGATTTGTAGTAGAAATAGAGGGAGGGTTTTAGAGGGTTCTAGAGAGATGTAGGATCTGTTTTTGGGAAAATAATGAAATAAAAATGTGGGATCTTATATTTATAACCAGGGCTGGAAAGTTCCATATCCGCGGGTCGACGAGCAGGGTCGATGATCGTCGATGTGTCAACGGTCTGTCGACATGCCCCGTCGAACTGCCACCTAAAATGTCTGATTGCAGAACCTCATCGACGGTGCCAAATAACGGCTCGTCGATGTGTCGATCGTCGTCCCTTAGGCCGTCGACACTGACTGGTTTCAGCAGTATTTCTGAACTGCTGCATTTTGCTCCGATTCGATTCGTTTGACTTCTAATTTCCTCGTAATGTTAAGAATGCATACTTATACTCCTGTACACATACAAAGTAAAATGTCTCGTGTCCAAAGCTCTGGTGTGGATTACCAAACCGAAGGTTCACATCACCAATAAGCCAAAAATTTCCTTGCCACAAAATGGGAGGTGTAACATAATTACTTTATGAGGCTTTAGCTTTCGCATCGAAAGGTTCGGGGTTGTATCGAAATTGTGTATCGGGTAAAGATTGAGAAATATGAAGATTGAAATCGTAAAGTATAGGTCTTCGGTACTAAGTTGATAACTTAGATAGGACTGAACTTGTGGAGTCGAAAGCGATAGACAGGATTTGTTATGCGTGGTATGGCTATGATTGGTTTTGAAATTTGAAGTTGGTTCTAATGACTATTAGTAATATTCGAGAGTTGTGCATTCATTTATGGTCAGCACGATTCGAGTTAAACGTAATGGTCTTCTTCTAGTGGATTTGATGATATTTTCTGACTTAGATGGAATAATAGATTGCAGTGAGCCTAGTACAGATTTGAGGAGAAACTATTGTGCGAGAGGTCTTTATAGTGATCAGTTGTTTGCTTGATGAGATAATCAGTGGTATGGTTCCTGCATTATGATTTGAAGATTTAAGAAGTTTCGGAACCGGCCAAGTTGGCTGCCGGTAAGACCAATTTTTGATGGAATTGCGTAGAGATCACAGATGAATCAAGGATTCTTTCTGACAAGAGTAAGTTATGGGTTTAGAAATTTTAGTATGTGTGTTCTTATGATTCTAAGGAATCGCGGT
This sequence comes from Lycium ferocissimum, assembly GCF_029784015.1. NCBI lineage: Eukaryota > Viridiplantae > Streptophyta > Magnoliopsida > Solanales > Solanaceae > Lycium > Lycium ferocissimum. The sequence goes on from NC_081353.1 coordinate 1,892,049, forward strand.
ACGAGAAACGACTCTAGTAAGTGCGAAGGAAAGGTTAGCGAAATCAGAGTATTTTATCGGTTCGTGAATAATGGTTGTGACCATGTTTAGAGGATTGCATTGGTTGGGGAAGTAGTTGCTGGGCCTTTTAATTACGTTCGTGAGTTACGCTTTATCAATCGGAGGATTCGAGTGGGTGTTTATTCGTTTATTCGAGGATCGCCTGTGCGGAAATCCGAACATAGAGATATGAGAATTGGAGCTTGAGCTAAGTTTAGAGAGTTGTGACTGGTAAACAAGCCGAGGTGTAGAGGCTGTGTGAGATTATTTGTTATGTTGATCCTGTGTTTTATGAATTAGTTTTCACTAGGCCTGTTAGGTGTTCATCCGGATTTCCATGTTTTTTTTATGAAGAAGTACCATTCTGATAGTCCTATATCGTTCATTAGAATTCAATTTTGTTCGATGAGAATCTTCCCTATAAGGAAGAGTTTGATATGCGTGGCAGATATCTTCAGTTATTATCGCTTCGAGCATTTCCGTCCTCTCTTCCTTGTCGCTCGAGGACGAGTGATTATTTAATTGATATCTGATGTAACGACCCGTTAGGTCGTTATTGCGTTTCCGGCCCTTTTGACCCTTTTCTGAGCTTGGTCAGCTCACTTTTGACCGAGAGGACCATTGATAACTTCCCTAGGTGTTTAGATTTGGTTTGGGCAATTTTTTGTGAAGTTTGAGCTTAAAGCGAAAAAGAGTTGACTCAAAGTTGACTTTTGGGTAAACGAACCTTTTTCAAAAATTATTCGATTCCGAGAGGTTCGGATGGTCATTTAGAATTTGTGTGTATATCTGCTTCAGTTCTTAATGCACTCGGATGCATTTTAGGACTTGGGTTGGGAAATTGGAATTAAGGTATCGTAGGTCGACTCAGCCAACAAGACCTCCGTTGGGAGTTCTGAGGCCACAAGCCCGTTCGTAGCGTGTTTTTATAAGTGTTTATGTATGTGGAATGTGAGAAAATGGCCAAGGGAATTAGTCGAACAATCGATCAAGTCAGTGGGAAACTTGATGTAAATTTCAGTGTCCGATGCCCCTTGGCGGCACTACAAGACCGGGCGGCAAGCAGCGTACCGCCGGAGCGGTCACCCTACCGCCGGAGCGGTGTCCTGCCATTTGGGCTTGACCGCCGTAGCAAGCCGGCGCACCGCCGGGCGCTCTAATCGGGTGAGTCCGAGGATCGCGGAAGCGGTGATCGGGCAGTAACTAGGGTATTTAAATGACATAAAACCTCAAGTCTTTCCATTCATTATTATTCCGAAAGTGGTTCATAATGGGAGCATTTCTTGAGGATTATTGGTGAAGATTCTCAGTGGTAAGCCCCCCCCAACCTTTTCCCTATTCATTCGTTTCCTAAAAAATCTTGGGCCCTCTTTCCTTTTTTAAGGGAAAAAAAGTAAGGGTTTAAAGGATTAAAATGAAATTGATGGATTTATGCTAGATTAGGATATATCTAAGGTTATTAATCATATATCTTCCATTATTAGTGCTGAATCCTTGAATGTGAGAGTTAGCGTTTATACCCAAGATTGAGGGTTTTGCTTGAAATTTGAAATTAGATGAATCCTTAAGTAAATTAGCAAGTATTTTAGGGTTTTTTGATCTAGGGTTTTTTGATATAACCCCCCAGTTTCCGTTTTGCTCTTTTTGGGGTCCCTTTTCCCAAATTCAGAGTTGGTTTTTCCTTAATTTGAATGATAGCAAAATAAGTATCAATCTTCCGGGTTTTAATCTGAAATTTTGAATATGCCGACATCTTTTATCCGAGGCTTATGGAAGAGAAGGCTATGAGTGATTTTGGGGTTTTGTTTGGCCTCCGGGGGGATGACTTACCCCTTGGGAGACTTCGTGTGAAAGCATATATTTAGATGATATTTTTAGAGAAAGCATGTAAACCCGGGTATGAAGTTTGGTTTTGATTTGTCTTTTTGGGCCTTTTGGGGAATTGGGGGTGCCCCCCCCGTTGGGGTGGGCTTGATTGTTCTATTGTGTTGGCTTGATGCCACGTGTTGTTAGTAGATATTGGAATCTGTTGTTCCATCTTGATTGTGATATTGTAGTACCTTACGGGTTGATGTTGATACGAGGATAAAGTTCTATATGACTTATGTAGTTCGTGATATTGTTGGCGTACCCATGTTGGTACTTGTGACACTGATATTGTTGGCATACCTATGTTGGTACTTGTGACACTGATATATTATTGGTGTACCCATGTTGGTACTTGCGGCATCGATATGTTATTGGCGTAGCCATGTTGGTACTTGTGATATTAATTAGATTATTGATTTTGACACATGCATTGCGCGCATTCTCATCCATTCATGATACATTGTTGATACCTTGATGATACTTGATGAAACACTGTGATGAGCTAGGCTCGATTTTACTTTAGCGACGTGAGAGTCCGATATTCGATGTTCGTTCTGAAATCATGGATTGAGTGAGTTGATACTTCATGAAACACTGTGATGAGCTGGGCTCGATTTTTACTTGAGTAACGTGAGAGTCTGATATCCGATGTTCATTTCGGAATCGTGGATTGAGTGAGTGCATGGACTCCGCGGTCCCTCCGTGTTTGGTGGAGAACCCCCGTGGGCAAACATCCGGGGGTCTCGTCCGTTCGTTGGCAAAGATTCGGACGAGTGGCACTTAGACTTCGTGAGTCACCTCGTGCCGTGCCACCGAGACACGATGAGTTTCCGTCTGTGAGTATTACGTGTGTACACGAGCGTTGCATGGCATTGCGTCGTATTCATACATTGTTACCATTGCATTCATACATTATTGCATTGCATTGCATCATGGCTTATATTGAGATGATTTGGTGTTTTACTTGTGATGTTGTTGGTTTCGGATTGGACATATTGAGACTTGGCACATTTGGGTTTAGATATACTTAGGCGATGACGAGTACTTGGTTCCGATTATGTTTGACTTGTACTTGTTGATTTATTTGCCCATCTTGCTTTATTGTCTGAATTATGTTAGCTATACTAAGTCGGCCGATGATACCTATCAATCCTGTTGTTTTGCACTGAACTGCACTTGCTGCATTCCTTTACGAATGCAGAGTTTCAGGTTGGGTCTGCTTCCATCTCCCGTGGCTAATAGTCGCCATCAGCATAACATTGAGTTCCTAGGGTGAGCACCAGTCATTCGCTGCCTTGAAGACTCCTTTTATTATTATGTCTTACTTTCTTCTCTGAGACATAGGCAGATTGATGTATCATTATATTCCAGACTTGTATAATTTCACTTAGATGCCCTTGTATGGCTTAGACTATATCCTGGGGGTATTTTTCTTATTTCCGCACTATTTCTATTTATATATTATAATGAGACTTATGTAATTATTCTTTTTCGCTTGATTGATTATTTATTTTTGTCTTTACTTATCATTGGGTTCGGGGGATTAAATACGACCCAACCGGAGGAACGCATGACGGGCACCCGGTGCTAACTTGTGAAAATTTTTATCTTCATACTTTCACATTTACGTCTAGGTGAGCCACATGGCTAAATCATACTTTCGTCCATCAATCATACAAATCCCATTGGGCAACAATACATTTGTATCATCATTAGCAAATATACCCATATCAATGTACATCAGCCGATGAGGCTAACAAAATGATATCCAAAATATAGGCCGACGAGGCCAAATAGATATAACCATATACACATGTCTACGAGCCTCTAAAGAGAGTATGTCATATCATATAGGCGGGACGACCGCCCGTATGCCCATAAATATGTACACAAAAGAATAAGTACCAAAAAGGCGTAGCTCAAGAAACAGCTCCATGGTCCCCCGAGTAATAAAGCTATGGATCAAGTCTGTCTCCACACCTCGGGGCATGACGCGGCAAAGATCCGCAACAAAGGACGTCAGTACGAAGAATGTACTGAGTATGTAAAGCATGATCAACATCATTATGAAAACATAATAGACAACATAAGAAATAGCATAGGATGGGAGATAGTAGTATCATCGTCATAAACACTTACTTGCTTTCCATAGGGACTTTTCATTTCTAATGCGTGATTGTGTACATGCATCCATATCCGTATCAGTACTCGTTTACATTCCGTATCCATAATCGTATTCGTAGTCATATTTCCATTCATACTCGTATTCATTTACATATTCATATCATATACATAACATTTACATAGAATACCCGACCACGAAGGTTCGGTGTTTCACGTACGTGGCTACCAAGGCTCGGGGGTTATACACGCTTTGGCCCTACCAAGGCTCGGGGTTATCGTACCCAATGCAGTGGTGCGCTCAATACATATATATGTATATATATATATATATATATATATATATATATATATATATATATATATATATATATATATATATATATATATATATATATATATATTCTACCCGGCCATATAAGCTTGGGGTTTCATAGTAGCTATACATAGGTACATATACATAAAAGCTCATAAGCATCTTTAGCATCATTACTATCGTCGTTCATTACATCTATCCCTAGAGGATTACTCATCATATGAGAAACTTAGTACAATCGTAATATATCGAGAATCATGAGCTTAGTAGCTTTTCAAGATAGAATCATTTGGAGGACATCATAGGCTTATAGAAGAATAGATATTTGGCCAACGAACCTGTTATATCCCGTATTTTGTGCATTGGGACAATCCGGATTAACTATGATAAGTTAGGCACAAAACCATTCCGGGATACAAAGTCGGGACTTTTGACCTTCGATTTGATTTTGAGACATAAGTTGTTCATGAATTTATTGGTATAGAACAATTAGGAAAATTTGGGACCAAAATTGTAGTATTGGAAAGTTGAAAATCATGCAAAAATTGGCCCTTGGCCGTGTGGCTTGTTGGATGGTCCCACACATTTTGTGTCCAATTTTAATTGCTCCAACACATATGTGTGGGCCCTAGACACTTGTCTGAATCATGTGGGAGCTTAAAAGATGACTTCTAAGTCATCTTTCCTCATTTACACTTAGCAAAAAAAAAAAAACAAGAAGTTGAAGAGCCAAGAGAGGCTCTCGGCCAAGAGAGCAAAAATCCAAGTCAAATTCTAGCCATCCCAAAAATATTTCTTTGGTGCAAATCCACTAATTTGAGGTCCCTAAGTAACGTGGAAGTGTTGTTCGGGTCATCCAACCATTCATTGTGTCAATTGCAAACCCTAGGCAAATTGTGGAGTTGAAGAAGAAAGGTAAGAATTTATCATGTTTTATGTGTTATAAAGGTTGTATGCATGTTGTAGTATGCTAAAATGGATGAAAATCATGAAAAATAGTATGTTGGAAGTGAGTCGTGTGCATGGTGTGTTAGCCGTGTGAGGTGTGTGTATGTTGTGTTGTGTTGAGGTGATGAATTGATCTTATGTAGCATGTTGTGATTGTTGTAGAGTGGAGAAATGAATGAGAATCATCTATATATGTTTATAGGAGGTGTTGGCCGAATGTAGGCCATCTATGTGACAAGAAATGAATTAATATCGCTTAGTGTTTTAGTTGTTGTCGTTATGAATTCTATGTTGGCGATAAGAGTTTAATGACCCAAATTGATATCGTAAGTGTTGTGGGCTGAATTGGAGACTATTGTGCTTTTGATGTAATTTGTGTATTTAAGAGAATGAAATTGTTAGAATGTGGATTGTTGGTACAAATCATGATTTGGAAATGAGGAGTGTGTTATAGTGAGGTTCTCGGGTTTGGGGACTGTTTTCGTGTAAATTGGAGCAAGTGTTGGATTGTTGGAAATATTGTATGAATTGTTTAAGATGTTCTTGAATATTGTTGGTATGGGTTCGGGTTAGTTTTGGAATGTATGAGCGTTGATGTTGGCTTGAATGTAAGCCGTTGAATTGAAATAATGAATGTTGTGGAATGATGTAAAAGAGGGTTATTAATGTTATGTTGCCTTTCGGATTGATTATTAATGTTGCTAGGTTGGTTGTTGATGTTGTTGTTGTTGATTTGGCCGAGTTAAATTCTCGGGGTTGGTCTATTTACAGGGGAAATGCGCAAATTTCGTAGAATTAAGGGCTAATTTGGAATTAAATGCCCAAATGTCTATAGCTAATGTTTGGCATATTATGACTTGTTTGTAGATCTTGGACAGCCCGAGACGTAGGTTGGAATTAGCTTGAGTTTGGATTTGCGTTGAGAGCGATCGAGGTATGTAAAGCTTACTTTTCCTTCTTTTGGCATGCCTTAGTTACGAATAGGCTATGACACGAGCCTCGAGAAAATCCTATTCTCGCAATCCGAGCATGTTTATGGCTCTTATTTGTTTCTTGGAATTCGTATGTTGATATGATGAAATGTTGGCCCTTATGTCTTTGGAATATTTGATTTTCAAATTTTGCATAACAAGTTTGGCTTTTAAAGAATTCCGCACTACGAACGCCCGTATCTTTCACGTAAAAGGCTCGGATTGCCTCGATATGCTCGTAGGTGATGGTATGGTGTATGATGAGTATGTTTTTCATAGGCGGGCCCGACTCGGGCCGTCCGTGGGTCCCGCGACTCTTCTTTTTATAATCCTGACGACTTTTGAAAGAATTCGATTTGGTTTTTATTCCGACTTCAAGTACGATCAGGTTACTTATCTTTCGAGTTTGTAATAGTGGTTCGATAACATGTGATGACTATGGCTTTCGTAGGCGGGCCGGTTGGGACGCTCGTCCGTGGGTCCCGCAATCTTTTTCTGTATGATTCTGATGGCTCTTTGAAAAGAACTTAATATGACTACCTTTCTGACCTCCGAGTATGATTATATATTTGTCTGTTGAGTCTAAAATAATGATTCGTATACCTATGATTCCGATGCGTGACTATGGATTCTGAAGTTCGGTCTGATATGTTCCCAAGTGATATTCTAAGGAAATTTGATTTGGCTATTGTCTTGGTTTGGAAATAATAGTTCGCTTTGGTTATTCTATTGGGTTTGTAATAATGATTTGTATGCCGGTACGTGATATTGCCGCTGGGTATTTGGCCGCGGTATGTTATGTGATATAGCCGTTGGGTATTTGACCGCCGTATGTTATGTGATATAGCCGCTGGGTATTTGGCCGCGGTATGTTCTGTGATATTGCCGCTGGGTATTTGGCCGCGGTATGTTATGTGATGTGATAGTGCATTTGGATTTTGACCGCGTGTGTGGTGTGATACTGAGTTCTATACACAATTTGTTTTTCTTGAGAAAAAAATAATATAATAAATAAACATTTTGGTATTTTTGGATATGTACTTACTTTCTGTACTTCCGTTTCGATTATGACTCAGATTTGATTACTGTATTTTCCTGCTTTGCATACTCGCACATATTCCGTACCGACCCCTTCTTCGGGGGTCGCGTTTCATGCCCGTAGGTACGTACGTACGCTTCGTGATCCGCCGCCCAGGACACCCATCTCGCCGTTGGGAGAGCTCCCTTATTCCGGAGCTCACATTTTGGTATTTATTCTCCCGTTGTGTATGTATTTGTGCATTCAGGGGTACGGCGGGGCCCTGTCCCGTCACATGACTCGGTTGATCTGTACTAGAGGCTTGTAGACATAGATGTGGGTTATGTACAGTTTTGTTCGGATGCGTTGAGTAAGTTATGTTTGGACGGCCCATCCGCCGTGGCAGCCTTGTCGGCTGCGTGTATGTATGTTTTGCTACGCTATGTATATTATGATAGCCTTGCCGCCCTTCGTGCGTATATGTTTGTATGCGTCGGGGAGCCACGTCCGATCGATTTACGTACGAGTCGTTTGTATGCCGAATCGGGGTTAGTGAGCGCGTATGGGTGCCCAGCTCGGGCACTAGTCACGGCCTACGGGGTTGGGTCGTGACAGAACCATGCCTTATGAAAGAAGGGTTAGCCTTACATACCTTTCCGTTCAACTATTTTATCACTTGCACGTTCTCCTTCAATGCTCACATTTCTACCTTCATTAGAGTTATACTATCATTAGAAAATCGATAGCTTAGCATACATGACTAAAGCTAGAAAAAATTGGACAACATCTCCTTTATTTATACAACTTCCTCCATATCATATATCAACTCCAAAACATCAATAATAACATTCTCAACATCATAACAATACTCTTTATTCACATACATTATCCTTACTTCTCAATTCACTTCCAATCATCCATTTTCATGGTCATAGCACACGATTACATTCATTCATATACAATGTCTATCCCGTGTTCTTAACATCATTTATAACATAACCATAATCACAACACATCAAGAATCATGACTCAATCCAACTATTACTCAAAAATGACACTATTCCCACATTCATGACCCATTTTCTATATCCTTCTACAATCCAAGTGTTTCAACTTTCAATACCTTAAACAACATGTAAATACCATAAAACTTACCTTGGATGGTGTAGGAATGACCCTTGGGTGCAAACGCTTCTCTTGAGCAAAACCCTAGTTTCTCCTTCACTTGGATTCTTGTCTTGGATGAACTTTAATGGGTTTCTTACACTTGATTCACTTAGTTTGATGAAGTTGATCACTAATATCCCTTGAATTTTTATGGGAGAAGTGTTCTAGAGAGTTCTAGAGAGAAGGGGTGAAAAATGAAATAAAATAATGAACTTGGTCCCCTTTTTAATAACATAAAAATCTGACCCGTCGGGAAAATATACGGACACTTATACGGTCCGTATAAACTTATACGGTCCGTATAAGTGACCGTGAAATCACCCCTTCAACATATCATTTCTGTGACCATTATACGGCTCATTATACGGTCCGTATCATTTTATACTGTCCGTATAAGTGACCGTATAATCCCATCAGGGAGGGACCTTCACTGTGACGATTCTGCGGACCATTATACGGACCGTATAACCCATCTTTTCACTGATCTTGTTCTCGTCACTTCGTTTGATCTCCAATCCTTATGGAACCTTCTTATCACTTGTTTATCACCTCATTAACAATCTAAGGGACGTTATAACTCTTCTCCAAAACACCATTAAGTCGTCGTTAACTTGTCACTCATAAATCCTTTCCGATACATATCGTATGCCTTACCCTCTCTTGGCAAACTTTCTCCCCTTACCTCGAACACCTTTGAAATATTAATTAGGGTCATCAAATGTCATTCCTTACTTATTGAAATATCGAATACTTCGTGTCCTTCGTTAGTCTATTCACTGTGCATCAACGGGGAATTTTCTGAGGTGTAACATTCTTCCCCCTTTAAGAACATTCGTCCTCGACTGTTAAGATCTCGGGGATTCTATAAAAATTTCGCCAGAGTTTCCCCTATAATATGGCACTACCCCCTTGTCACAACAGCCCATAATAACAATGCCTCACAGGGCCACAACATAATAGCAATAGAGTTTGGCCACACACGACCCAAATGCATAAAAAGGAAACATACATACCTTATGATCTTGATGTCTCATCTTGGATCTCTTTCGGGGGTTGAAATAAGTACGGGTATTTGGATTTCATAATTTCTTCCTCTTCCCATGTCATCTCTTCTCGGTTATTGTTTCTCCATAAAACCTTAACCGAGGCCACTTCTTTGTTTCTAAGCCTCCGTACTTGCCTATCTAACATGGCAATAGGTACCTCTTTATAAGTCAACTTTTCTGTCACCTGCACATCATTTACTGGCACGATCCTAGTAGGATCTCCAACACATTTATGAAGCATCGAGACATGGAAAACTGGGTGAACTGGCTCCAGATCAGGAGGTAGATCTAATTCGTAAGCCACTTTGCCTACCTTGCGCACAATCTCATAAGGCCCAATGTACCGGGGACTAAGCTTCCCTTTTTTGCCAAATCTCATAATGCCCTTTATCGGCGACATCTTTAAGAATACCCAATCTTTAACATGGAACTCTAAGTCCCTTCGATGATTATCCGTATAGGACTTTTGACGACTTTGGGCTGCTAATAACCGATCTTGTATGAGCTTAACTTTCTCTATGGCTTGCTGGACCAAGTCTGGCCCTATCAATTTAGTCTCTCCTAGCTCGAACCACCCAATTGGGGATCTACACTTTCGCCCATATAATGCCTCATACGGTGCCATTTGAATGCTAGAATGATAACTATTGTTATAAGCAAACTAATCAAGTGGTAAGTGATCATCCCAATTTCCTCCAAAATCTAACATATATGCCCGTAACATATCCTCAAGAGTCTGAATGGTACGTTCAGCTTGTCCATCAGTTTGCGGATGAAATGCCGTGCTAAGGCTCACATGAGTCCCCAAACCCTCTTGGAAGGACTTCCAAAAATTAGCCGTAAACTGAGTCCCTCTATCGGAGATAATAGATACCGGAACACCGTGAAGCCGCACTATCTCTTTAACATAAAGCTTTGCATAATCTTCTGCCACATATGTCGTTCTGACTGGTAAGAAATGAGCTGACTTCATGAGTCTATCCACAATCACCCATATAGAATCATACTTACGTCGAGAACGGGGCAAGCCTGTAATGAAGTCCATGTTAATTACTTCCCACTTCCAAGTTGGAATTTCTATAGCTTGCAACAATCCGCCCGGCTTTTGGTGCTCGATTTTCACTTGTTGACAATTGGGACATTGAGCTACAAATTCTGCTATATCCTTCTTCATCCCATTCCACCAATAAATAGATTTAAGATCATGATACATTTTCGTTGCTCCGGGGTGGACAGAATAACGGGAGCAATGGGCTTCTCTCAATATTTGGTGGCGTAGTCCTGCCACATCAGGAACACATAATCTACCTCGGCATCGGAGAACTCCGTCTCCTGCAATCTCAAATGATGACTTCTCCTTCGGGGGAGTGTATCTCTGTAATGCATTAGCATGGGATCTTCGTATTGTCGCTCTTTCACTTCCACTACTAGCGACGAGACGGCTGAATTCTGAATGGTAGTTCCCCTGCTACCTGAGTCCACTACTCGAACTCCTAGGCTAGCTAACTGCTGGAGCTCACGAGCCATTTCTCTTTTCTCTGGTCGTACATCACACAAACTTCCCATAGATCTACGGCTAAGAGCATCAGCCACAACATTTGCTTTTTCGGGATGATACAGAATATCGACATCATAATCTTTTAGCAACTCCAACAATCGTCGTTACCGCAAATTCAACTCTTTCTGCTTGAAGATGTACTGAAGGCTCTTATGATCTGTGTAAATATCCACATGAACACCATACAAGTAATGTCTCCACATCTTTAATGCATGAATCAGTGCAGCCAATTCAAGGTCATGGGTTGGATAATTTTTCTCATGTTTCCGTAATTGCCTTACAACATACGCAATCACCTTACCATGTTGCATCAACACACTGCCTAGCCCAATGCCTGAAGCATCTCAATAAACAACATAACCTTCCAATCCCTCTAGAAGTGTCAGGACTGGTGCGGAAGTCAATCTATCTTTTAGCTCTTGGAAACTACGTTCACAAGCATCTGTCCATTGAAACTTTGCTGATTTACTCGGGTCGCCTTTGTAAGTGGTGCGAAATAGAAGAAAACCTTCAACAAATCTCCCGTAATAACCTACTAAGCCCGTAAAGCTACGAACCTCCGTAGAGTTGTGGGCCTTGGCCAAGTCTTCACGACCTAAATCTTTTGGCTATCTACCCGAATACCATCGCTGAAACAATGTGCCCCGTAAATGTCACTGAGTTCAACCAAAACTCACACTTAGAAAATTTTGCAAACAACTCTCGAGTTTGAAGAACTCTAAGGACAGTATGCAAATGATCCGCATGTTCTGCCTCGGATCTAGAATACACCAAGATGTCATCGATGAATACAATCACAAAGAGATCTAGGAAGGGTCTGAACACACTGTTCATCAAATTCATAAACACTGTCGGTGCATTAGTTTGCCCAAATGACATCACCCGGAACTCAAAATGGTCATATCTTGTTCTGAAGGCTGTCTTAGGGATATCTTTCTCCCTAACTCTCACTTGATGATACCTGGATCTCAAATCTATCTTTGAAACCATTTGGCACCTTGTAATTGGTCAAATAAGTCATCAATCCTCGGAAGAGGATATTTATTCTTAATCGTCACCTTATTCGATTCTGCCGATAGTCAATGCACATTCTCAAGAAGCCATCTTTCTTTCGGACGAACAATACGGGTGCTCCCACGGCGATGAACTAGGCCTAATAATGCCTTTCTCCAGCAAGTCTTTCAATTGCTCCTTCAACTCTTTCATTTTGCGGGAGCCATTCTATAAGGAGGAATAGATATAGGCTTGGTGTCTGGCAACACATCAATAGCAAAATCAATCTCCCGCTCGGGAGGGAGGCACAAGCTCTTCCGGGAATACATCCGGAAACTAGTTCACTATGGAAACTGACTGAAGAGTTGGCGGTTTCGCTTCTACATCTTGAACCCGCACTAGATGATAAATGCAATCTTTTGTGATCATTTTCCTTGCTTCAATATATGAAATAAACCTACCTTTTGGTGACACTGTATTTTCTTTCCATTCTAAAACTGGTTCTCTCAGAAATTGGAAGCGAACCATTTTCATTCTACAATCAACATTGGCATAGCAAGAAGCCAACCAATCTATGCCCATAATAACATCAAAATCCACCATTTTTAACTCATGCAAGTCAATCATAGTACGATGGTCACAAATCACAACTATGCAGTTTCTATATACTCGGCTAGCTATTACCGATTCACCAACGGGTGTAGACACCTCAAAAGGTTTGATCGACTCCGGTTTAACTCTAAACCGACCCGCAATATACGGAGTAGAAGACCGAGATCTTCAAAGCATATACATCATGAGAAAATACATAATATATGGTGACCGAGGACTCAAGATCGCTCCGAAAGCATAAATATGGTGCCGGGGACTCTCCTCTACCTCTACCATGGCCGACCGGCGCATGTGAACCGGCACCATAGGGCGTATAGATGACGAAGATCCGGCTACCGACCCTGAAGGCTGGGTCCTACCTCTACCACCAACTGAGGGGCAATCACGCATAATATGGCCGGGTCGACCGCATGAATAGCAAACCTCTGAGCCCAATCGTCACTGGCCCCAATGTAAATTCCCACACTGGGAACATCGTGGCATGGGTGGCCTCGCTTGACCTGAATCACCTCTGAATAGCGAACCTGAAAAACTTTGACTCAGCCCGGAATGAGTACATCTATCAAATCTCTGGCCTGAAAACCGTGGAGGCGCACTAGTCATAGAATGGCCTGAATGTCTAGAAAAATGGTGTCTGTTCCCGTCTCTATGCTCACTCATCGGACCCGAAGATCTAGCCCTCTTGTTATACCCTCCATCATGCTCACGCTCACTTCTTTGTTGTTGTAGACTTTCTTCTAAATTTTGAGCATGGGCTTGAATGCGTGAAATATCCACGTTGTCCTGAAGGGACGCGGTCAAGCACCTATCCATCAAATGTGGCCCTAGGCCTTTCACAAATCGGTGCACTCGGTCACCATATCCGCCACCATGGCCGAAGCATACCTAGCCAAAGAATTGAAGCGGAGACTATACTCCAAAACACTCATACTTCCTTGCCTCAAATTCAAGAACTTATCGGCTCTAGCTCGCCGAACTTCTGGAGGCAAATAATGTCGGAGGAAGGCATTTACAAATTCTTGCCATACTGGGGGAGGCGCATTGGCTCCCCGTGAAGCCATCCAAACCGTGTACCAATGAACCGCAACATCCCTCAGTCTATAGGATGCTAACTCCATCGATTCGGTGTCCGAACCATGTATCAAGCGAAGTGTCCTTAACATACCATCAATAAAGTTCTGAGGGTCCTCATCTGGCTTTGATCCAAAGAATTCCGGAGAGTTCAAGTTAATGAAATCCCGGGCCCTTGCACTAACAGCCCTATCACCTTGCCCTGTACTTTGCCGCTGAGTCTGGGCAGCAACTAATTGAGTAAGCAAATGAATGGCCTCTTTTACATCTTGACCTAAAGCATCCGGTGGAGGAGCCGGAGGTGATGGAGCTGGGGCTGAGGCTCCCTCACGCTCCTCAGAAATAGGCACTGAACGAGAGGACTGAGATTGAGCCGCATTCTGGGACTCACTTTCCTCGACATCTGTTGGCGGTGCTCTTTCAGCCAACATTTCTGTCGCCGTCTTGCCCTTTTGGGCTGCCGTAGCCTTTCTCTTTACAGGCATCTCTAAAATACATAACACACGGTTAAGGAGAAGGAATTTCTTATATCATAGCTCTATCGCACGATCTTATGAAGAAAGAAGGTCATTCATTCCTAAAATGCCCGCAACCTCTTGTTTATAAGTGTGGCGCGCAACACACCCATAACCAAGACTCTACTAGACACGGCTCGTAGACACACCCTAGGACAGAACTGCTCTGATACAACTTTTGTCACGACCCATCCGGAGGGCCACGACGGGCACCCGGTGCTAATCCACCCGGGCACCTCCTATTGTACTTTCACATTTACGTCTAGATAAGCCAAATAGCTAAATCATACTTTCATCCATCAATCATACAAATCCCATTGGACAACAATACGTTTGTATCATCATTAGCAACTATACCCATATCAATGTACATCAGCCGACGAGGCTAACAAAATGATATCCAAAATATAGGCCGGCGAGGCCAAAGACATCTTACTATATACACATGTCTACGAGCCTCTAAAGAGAGTATGTCATATCATATAGGCGGGACAGGACCCCGCCATGCCCATAAATATGTACACAAAAGAATAAGTACCAAAAGTTGTAGCTCCGAATGAAATAGAGCTCCGCTATGTAGTCCCTGAGTAATAAAGCTATGGATCAAGTCTGTCTCCTTGGCCACCTGCGAGCATAACGCGGTATCCACAAATAAAAGGACGTCAGTACGAAGAACGTATTGAGTATGTAAAACATGATCAACATCATTATGAAAACATAATAGACAACATAAGAAATAGCATAGGATGGGAAATAGTAGTATCATCGTCATAAACACTTGCTTGCTTTCCATAGGGACTTTCCATTTCTAATGCGTGATTGTGTACATACATCCATATCCATATCCGTACTCGTTTACATTCCATATCCATAATCGTATTCGTAGTCATATTTCCATTCATACTCGTATTCGTTTACATATTCATATATATAGCATTTACGTAGCCATAGTATATTTGTATTCATAGTCATATCATATACATAGCATTTACATAGCATACCCGACCACGAAGGTTTGGTGTTTCACATACCTGGCCCTACCAAGGCTCAGGGTTATCCGTACCCAACTTACTTGCTTTTCTAGGTGGTACATACATCCATATCCGTATCCGAACTCATTTACATTGCGCATATATATATTATATATATATATATATATATATATATATATATATATATATATATATATATATATATATATATATACACACACATATATTCTACCCGGCCATATAAGCTCGGGGTTTCATAGTAGCCATACATAGGCACATATACATAAAAGCTCATAAGCATCTTTAGCATCATTACTATCGTCGTTCATTACATCTATCCCTAGAGGATTACTCATCATATAAGGAACTTAGTACAATCGTAACATATCGAGAATCATGAGCTTAGTATCTCTTCAAGATAGAATCATTTGGAGGACATCATAGGCTTATAGAAAAATAGATATTTGGCCAAGGAACCATACCTTATGATAGAAGGGTTAGCCTTACATACCTTTCCGTTCAACTATTCTATCACTTGCACGTTCTCCTTCAATGCTCACGTTTCTACCTTCATTAGAGTTATACAATCATTAGAAAATTGATAGCTTAACATAAATGACTAAAGCTAGAGAAAATTGGAAAACATCTCCTTTATTTATACAACTTCCTCCATATCATTTATCAACTCCAAAACATCAATAATAACATTCTCAACATCATAACAATACTCTTTATTCACATACATTATCCTTACTTCTCAATTCACTTCCAATCATCCATTTTCATGGTCATAGCACACGATTACATTCATTCATATACAATGTCTATCCTGTGTTCTTAACATCATTTATAACATAACCATAATCACAACACATCAAGAATCATGACTCAATCCAACTATTACTCAAAAATGACACTATTCCCACATTCATGACCCATTTTCTATATCCTTCTACAATCCAAGTGTTTCAACTTTCAATACCTTAAACAACATGGAAATACCATAAAACTTACCTTGGATGGTGTAGGAATGACCCTTGGATGCAAACGCTTCTTTTGAGCAAAACCCTAGTTTCTCCTTGACTTGGATTCTTGTCTCGGAAGAACTTTAATGGGTTTCTTACACTTGATTCACTTAGTTTGATGAAGTTGATCACTAATATCCCTTGAATTTTTGTGGGAGAAGTGTTCTAGAGAGTTCTAGAGAGAAGGGGTGAAAAATGAAATGAAATAATGAACTTGGTCCCCTTTTTAATAACTTATAAATCTGACCCGTCGGGAAAATATACGGACACTTATACGGTCCGTATAAACTTATACGGTCTGTATAAGTGACCGTGAAATCACCCCTTCAACATATCATTTATGTGACCATTATACGGCATATTATACGATCCGTATAATTTTATACGGTCCGTATAATCCCATCAGTGAGGGACCTTCACTGTGACGATTCTGCGGACCATTATATGGACCGTATAACATTATACGGACCGTATAATCGACCATATAACCCATCTTTTCTCTGATCTTGTTCTCGTCACTTCGTTTGATCTCCAATCCTCATGGAACCTTCTTAACACTTGTTTATCACCTCATTAACAATCTAAGGGACGTTATAAATCTTCTCCAAAACACCATTAAGTCGTCGTTAGCTTGTTACTCGTAAATCCTTTCCGATACATATCGTATGCCTTGCCTTCTTTTGGCGAACTTTCTCCCCTTACCTCGAATGCCTTTGAAATCTTAATTAGGGTCATCAAATGTCATTCCTTACTTATTGAAATATTGAATACTTTGTGTCCTTCGTTAGTCTATTCACTGTGCATCAACGGGGAATTTTTTGAGGTGTAACAGGTTCGCCTGCCGAGGTGGGAAAGGTAAGTGCCCACACGACTTAGTTGAAATGGGTGATAACATCAGCAAAGAAGTAGGAATTTCTCCTAGAACACAAGTTAAAGGGGCTAAAAGGGAAAGAAACAAGGTTTTACAGAAGTTCAACAACCAGTGAGGATTTTTCCAAAAAGGGGTTCCACAAAGAAGTCTTTTAAATGATTGTTCAAACTCTTTTTGGAATATCAGATTAGTGAATACTCAACATGTTATAGCCCGTATTTCGTGCGTTCGGATATTGCGAAGTTAAGGACAAGACTATGTTCTGAAATAATTTTAATGTATGAGTTGTTAGGAATATTATTTATGAACATTGGAGGTATGGAAATATTGAGAAAGGCTAAGGGTAAAAGGAAAATTTGTAAAGTGGTATCGGAGCGAGTCGGTCCAAGGGTTGTGCAAAGTCGTGTCCGGTAGAGTCTTGTTTGTGGGTGTGAAGCGCCACATTTATAAACGGAGGTACCCCGGGGCATTTAGGAATGGTTGACCTTCTTTACGTCATTAGATCGTGCGATAGAGCCAAGTCATAAGAAGTAAGATTCATTATATTAATCGTTGATTTCCGTAGGCGCCCAGTATCGGCGGAAAAAGGCGAAGGATGATATGGAAGTCAAACGAGGTGAGACCGGATAGATGTATTTGTTCGTTACGTGGAGCCGGGCGCCGGACGGAAATAGTCATACATGCGGGCGGAAGGTGGACATCGGGAAAAGAAAAGGGCAAAACGATCATTGTAAAAGAAAGGACGTATTACGAAAACGTCTCGGAAGCCGTAAAGTTTCGGTTGGCTCTAGATCAAGTAATAAAGGGTATACGAGGAAGGAGACGAAAATATCGCATTAAGGCATCGAATTTCAGCAAAGTTTCGAGGTTAAGCGTGCTCGGTGGGAGCAATTCTAGGATGGGTGACCCCCTGGGAAGTTTACAAGAAATTCAACATATTTAGACATATGAGACAAATGAGAAGTTGGGTTAGCCTAAGGGAAACTCGAGCATATGGGATGGTTGGAGACTATCAGAAGACGCGTAGGACGAGGCAGGCTAGCTTGGTGAAGAGACAGAAAGTGTATTGCGGCTCAGGAATCAGGATAGGCTTGAATAGCGTATGGAAGTGCATTGTAGACTAGTGGATAGTATATATAGATGAGAATGCGTACGATATTCGGAAAGGAAAGTGAAGGTGTAGTGGCTTGAAAGGAAGTTGCAATTGTTATGTTATTGTTGTGGAAGTTGTAGCCGTGTAGGTGTGTATTGTGTGGAAGTGAAGAACTAATTTCATTTAGTATTTTAATTTTTGTTGTGATAGACTATATGATGAATAATGAGGACTTCATGGTTAGGGATGAAGTAATGAGAATTGAATACAATGTTCTTGCATGTATGGAAAATGATGTTGTTAGTCTATAAAGTATTGGATTGCTAATGTTCTTATTGGAGTTGGAAGATCTTGAAGGAAGTAGTATGTTGATTAAATTGTTAGAATGTACTTTGGATTGATTATTGAAATTGTTAGTATGATTATTGGCATTATGGTGGATGGTTTGGCCGGGTTGAATTCCCGGGAGTTTTGTTGATTGAAATTGGCCAAGTTGAACTTGGCGGGATGGTGTATTTACAGGGAAGTGCTGCCGAAATTTCGGTAGCCAAGTGTCATTTTAAGAATCCAATTCTAAATGCACTAATTAATGTTTGGTAAATGTGACCAAATGTAGATTTTTGGAGAAGTTGGAACTTGAATTTGGAGGAGCGTAAGAAGCGGAAAAAGGTATGTAAGGCGACCTCTTCTTTCTTTGGCATGTCTTAGATGTAATAGGCGTGAATACGTGTCTCGGGGACCACTCTAATTCTAGAAATCCGAGCTTGAATTTGACTACTATTCATTCAGTAGAATTGAATTAAATGCTTATGAATAGTTGAAAGAATTGTCTAAACACCTAGAACTTGCATGAATAGGATCCGTTTATCCTAAAACTCTCATAAGTCATGTCATGAAACGTATTATACGTAAATTGTGTACGCCGCCTCATTTGACTTGAGGTGGGCCCACTATTCCCTAATTTCCTCCTATGGCTCCATTTGGCTTATTTCCGTATTACAGTCAAAGGAAATTTTTGGACATCATTCCGACTACTAAATAATAGTTGTTTTAACTAATCCCTCGATTCCAAGGCATGATTTTCTTCATAAAAGTTCCTAAATGTTTTCCAAAGTATTTATTCTTCTCCAAATCCAAGTTTTACAATTCTTTTTGAAAGTTTCTATATCTAGAACGACGACTACGATTTTACAATGACAAGATTGATGCTAAACATGAGACAATGTCTATGACACGATATGACATGATATGATATGATATAAAATGATATGACATGATATGATATGATATGAAACGATATGACATGATATGATATGACACGAAATGACATGTTCTACGTTCTCTTAATGTTATTCTCCGTTGATAGTCTCGCCTTATGATTATCGTTCCTTCAAGGTGAGACATGACGACCATGATTATTCCATAATGTGATCGGAGGTTTCCGACCTTACGTCACTCCGATGAATACATGACTTCCTTTGGGCTACTCGTGCATACCATACTGTATATATTCATGGGGTGGGGGAAGGGATACATGTATATGTGGGGAATGGGAAGGGAAACATGTTTCATTGCCACACGGTCGGTGGCTTATCATCCCGGACGCGGGATGCCCGGACGCGGGATTTATGGGCGGCCGACGTATTTCGGCGCTATGTGGGCGAGCCGACTTGTTCGGCGCTATGATACCATATGACCGGACAAGCATGCATGGCATCCGCCCCCGGGGGCACTCATACGTACAGGTTACTGACTTTACATTATATGATCCCTATGTACCGGTTCTGACTTTACATGATATGTTCCATACGTACAGGTTACAGCTTTACACATGACATGTTCCGTATGCACAGCTTACTCCCTTATACGTGATATGTCTCATACGTACAGGATACACTCTCACATGATATGCTCTACATCTCCATACTGTTGTTGCACATGATTACGTCTCTTTCTATGTTACCATCCACGCCTTGCATACTCAGTACATTGCTCGTGCGACCCCTCTTCTTCGGGGCCGCGTTTCGTGCCGCGTGCAGTACACCCACATGGTCCGAAGATATTATAGAAGATGTTCCGGCGGAGTTGGTAGGCTCCACTTGTCTGGAGTGCTTGCCGAGTCGAGTATATGTACTATGACACGTTGTTCGAAGTTAGAGGCTTTGCAGACAGAGATGTGGGCACAGAGAGTCAGTCGGCCAGTGGCTCCATCGGCCGATGTGTCATAAGTGTTATGTTATGTGTTTCGTATAAATATAGATTTGAGTTGAGTACAAAAAGAAATTCCTGACGGTTTTACTACGATTTCATTCTTATTAATGTAAAAGTCTAAGGAAGTCTATATATGTAATAAGAGTCAGTGGGTTCGCTCGGCTCCGGTTACGGGGTCGGGTGCCCATCACACCCTAGTAAGATCGGGGTGTGACACAACAAGCCTTTCATAGAGTTCAAATGTTGCATAGACATCATAAGTTCTTCTTAATTGCTCTAATGGAACCTTTTCAACGTCAGAGACAGATTCTGAAATATAGAAGGAAACTTGGCATTCCATATGCCGGTTTTAATTGTAATGGTAAAATTTGGTTCTTTGTTGAAGACAAAGTGGATGTAGAAGTGGTACCTGATACTGAACAATCTATCACTGTTAAATTGTTCTTCCAAGAACATAACAAAGAAATGGTGGAGTCAATGGTTTATGTTACACCTCGCACTTTCAGAGCATGAGCATGCTACTTATTTCACCGTATTAATGGAGTATCAGAGACGTCACATGAAGTTTTGAAAGGTACAAGCCATGGGAAGTACGTAACAATGAAGTAAATGATGAATTACGATCTCGTAAGTCGTAAACGGGAAGGACAACCTTGGAACCAAAGGACATGACTATTATCAAATATTATTAATGATAAATACCATGTATGGAGAGTTTTGGAAGATTCCGAGACCAAGAAAAATGAAGAAAATAAGTTTGTCAAAAATTTGGAAAAAAAGTTGGCAGAATTTTAGACAGAATTTTGGGTCAACTTTGGAGGGGTATATCTTTGGGTATATTAGGAGTTGTAAGGTGTTTCAAAAGCCTAAATTGAATTTCGTTGAGTCTAGTTTCCAACGCAATAAACCGTTTGTCAATACGACATTGGAGGAGGGAGTTATGGGCGTTTGAAAATGGACTGTCAGAAGCCCGCGGACCTACGCGGAAATTCTAGAAACCACTTAAAAAGGCCCAACAATTTCAGACTATTAGCCCAAAACCGAATTGGATTATTATATATACCCCTTAAGTCATCTAACTCATCATTTTTCACTAATTTCTCACTATCTCTCACCTCCACACCTCTCTAGAACTTCCTACAATATTTATCCAATCTCCAAACCTCTCCAAACTTATCCCAAATCCTCTAGAATATTCTTCCAACTTCCACAACATGCACATATATTCCTACAAGTATATATGACAATTTTGGGTCATTTTTATTTCATTTTTAACATATCCTCAAGTCCTAAGAAGTCCTAGAAACTTTTCCAAATATATTCCAACATATTTTCAAGCCCAAACCAAGGATCAAAGTGAAGATTAAAGTGGTTAAGGGTTTCCAAGTGAGGTCTACACTTGTTTCCTCTTCTTGAAGATGTTGGGGTGAGTATTTTTAAGGTGGAAAAACCATGGAATTGAAGTGCTCTTGAATTTTGGGGTAAGATTTCATATTAGTTCCATGATTATGAGTTTATTAGGTAATTATGTTAAGATTTGAGGATAAGGAAATTGGAGGAAAAGTTCAAATATGCAATTGATTATATTTTGAGTTGTGAATTAACTTGAATTATAAATATTAGTACGTTTTGAGCATAATCTTGTTTTGAGGGATACTAATGATGTTAAGGAATTGTCGTATACGAGTATATAAGGGGTTGTACGAAGTTGTTGTTATGGATTGATTATGCAGAGAAGTTTTGGGATTGAATTGAGTATAGTTTGAATGTAATCTTTTGATTATTGAATTGTTGATGTTTTATTGTGTTTTGGGAGTTGTTTTAAAGATTGGAGGGAGTAGAAGATATAGGGGAGATGCTGCCCGAATTTTGGCAGATTCTAAAGTGATTTAATTTGAAGGCTTAAGATAAGCATATGACGATAAGCCTAATAATACTATGAATCCTCTTGAATGTGGATTACGAGCTTGGGAGGATAAGCGTTAAGTAGTTAAAGTTAAGGCGACCGAAAAGGTATGTTAAGGCTAGTCCCTTTCTTTCAAAAGGCATGATTTCTATGTTATGATTCCATATATGTTCCATAACCTTCTTACTTCCAAAAGTTAGAAGTTCATGATTCTTAAAAGCTTCTTATGATACTAAAGATGAGATGTTTTCTGTGGTGAACATGATGATGATGATTTTAATTCTAGAAATTCCAAATCTTATGATTTTAATGCAATTATGAGATTATTGAGCTTATTTCATGATTTTCTCGATTTTATTCATTGTTGTTGATCTCACCTTATAATAATTGTTCCTTCAAGGTGAGATATAGCGATGATGATTGTGCCACAATATAAATCGGAGGTTACCGACCTTATGTCACTCTGATAGTGTCGTAGCTTTTATTTGGGCTCTCATGCATGCTACTTATATTATACATGTATATAGGGGATATGGGGAAAGGTGAGGCGTTATATATGCATAACCACCTGATCAGTTGGTATATTATGATATCGTCCCGGACGCGGGATATATGGGTAAATGGATTGGGCTGCACGTTCCGCAATAATATTATATACATATGGATCGGGTTGCACGTTCTGCATCACTATTATATTATTTATGTATATGAGAAATGTTTTCTTCTGAAAACTTAGCATGCATGATATCCGCCTTATGAGGCAATCAGATGTACAGGTTATCTTTACCTCCTGTTATGGTCTACATTTCTTATTATGTTGTAATTTCTGCCTTACATACTTAGTACACTGTTCGTACTGATGTCCCTTCTTGTGGACGCTGCGTTCATGCCCGCAGGTAGACAGATCTGACCCCTCGAAGTTTCATCAGTGGATTCTCAAGAGCACTCCACTTACCTCGGAGCTGCAGTCGACATTCGACAACATTCATAAATTCAATTCAACGGCTTGCCTTCAAGCCAACATTGACGCTTATACATTCACATACTATCCTGAACCCATACCAACATTATTTAAAGACATTCTAAGCAATTCATACAACATTTCCAACAACCCAAATTTTTCTCCAATTCAGCCGAATTCAGCCCCCAACCCGAGAACCTCACTTTAATCCATTCCTTATTTTCAATTCATGATTTGCATACACAATTCACATTCTACAATGCTATTCTCATCAACATACAAACTACATTAAATGCACAATAGTCTCCAAATCAGTCCGCAACAACTACAAAATCAGTTTTAGTCATTCAACATTCATTTCCAACATAGAATTCATAACGACGACGAATAAAACATTAAGCGATATTAATTCGTTCATTGTCATATAATATGACCCATTTTGACCAACACTACACATATATGATTCTCATTCATTCCTTCACCTTACAATGATCACAACATGATAACTAGACTATAATTCATGGCTTCAACACAACACAACACACACCCACTCTACACGGCTAACACCACACACACAACTCACTTCCAACATGCCATATTTCATGATTTTCATTTAATTTAACATACTACAAGAAGCATACAACCTTCATAACACATAAACAAGATCAAATCTTACCTTTCTTTCTTCAACTTCACAATAGACTAGGGTTTCCATGATGAAAAATAATGGGTTGATCGCTCCAACGACACCTCCACGCTACTTAGGGACCTCAATATAGTGGGTTTGCATCAATGGAATAATTTTGGGATGGCTTGAAATGGGACTTGATTTTCTTGCCCTTTGGCCGAGAGCTCTCCTTGTGTGGTGTTCTTCACTTCTTTTTTTTTCTAAATGTTAAAAATGAAGCAAATGAATACTAGTAGTCATCTTTTATGCCATTATATGAAGTTGGTCAAGTGTTAATGGCCCACATCCATGTGTTGTTCAATTAAAAGATGACACAAAAAAAAATTTGTGGGCACCACCACTTACACGGCCAAGGGCCAAATAATTCATGATTTCCAACTTCCAATTTTCCACTTTTGGTCCCAAATTTTCCTAATTATTCCATACCAACAAATTCATGCAACAACTTATGACTTAAAATAAAATCAAAGGTCAAAAATCCCGACTTTATATCCGGAATAGTTTTGTCCTTAACTTATCATAATTAGTCCGGATTGTTCCAATGTACAAAAATACGGGTTCTAACATCCTCCCCCCCTTTAGAACATTCGTCCTCGAATGTTAAACTAACCTTACGGGTCATATAAACAAAATTGGGGGAGTTTTTTTTTTTTCCAACTATCACAACAATACATTCACTGATGAACAATTCATTAATCAGACAACATAGTCAAATAGAGGATTGGATTACCTGTAGGCTCTGAAAATAAATGAGGATACTTCTTCTTCATCTGCTCCTCGCCTTCCCAGTCACTTCCTCTCGGTTATTATTCCGCCACAGCACTTTAACAGAAGCCATATCTTTGTTCCGCAACTTTCTTACCTGACGATCCAATATGACTATAGGTCGCTCCTCATAAGATAGCTCCTCTGTGACTTGAATATCATCTACAGGAAATACTCGGAAGGGTCACCAATACATTTACGAAGCATAGAAACATGAAATACCGGTGTACCGCTCCCAAATCGCAGATCTAACTCATAGGCAACCTTGCCTATTTTACGAACGATCTGATAAGGCCCAATATATCTCGGACTGAGCTTCCCTTTCTTGCCGAATCTCATAACACCTTTCATAGGTGACACTTTCAGGAAAACCCAATCGCCAATCTGAAACTCCAAAGGTCGACGGCGATTATCTGCATATGATTTCTGTCGACTCGGGCGCTAATAATCTCTCTCGAATAAGTTTCACCTTATCCACGGCCCGCCGGACCACATCCGGGCCAATCAACTCGCCCCCCCAACATCAAACCAACCGATCGGTGACCTACACTTTCCGCCATACAACGCCTCATAAGGTGCCATCCGAATACTGGAGTGGTAGCTGTTATTATAAGCAAATTCAACAAGCGGCAAATGGTCATCCCAACTACCTCTGAAATCAATAACACAAAGCCCGCAACATATCTTCCAATGTCCGAATAGTGCGCTCGGCCCGTCCGTCGACTGGGGATGGAACGCTGTACTGAGACTCACCTGGGTCCCCAATCCCTCCTGAAAGGATCTCCAGAAATTAGCTGTGAACTGGGCACCTCTGTCGGAGATAATAGATATGGGAACTCCGTGAAGTCGCACAATCTCCCTGATATAAAGCCTGGCATAATCCTCAGCTGAGTAGGTGGTCCGGACCGGAAGAAAATGGGCTGATTTCGTCAGCCGATCAACAATAACCCAAATGGAATCATACCTCCGTGGAGTGCGAGGTAAACCTGTAATAAAATCCATATTAATGATCTCCCACTTCCACGTCGGTATCTCCATCTCCTGCAATAGCCCACCGGGCTTCTGGTGCTCAATCTTAACCTGCTGGCAATTCGGACACTGAGCGACGAACTCTGCTATATCTCTTTTCATACCATCCCACCAATATAAGCATCTGAGATCATGGTACATCTTCGTCGACCCTGGGTGAATAGAATATCGGGCATAATGTGCCTCGCCCATAACCTGTCGCCGCAACCCTGCAACGTCAGGTGCACACAATCTGCCCTTGTGAAATAACACTCCATCAGGTGAAATCTCAAACGGAGTCTTCTCCTGTGCCGGGGCTGCATCTCTGTACTGTGCCAGAATAGGATCCTCATACTGATGCCGCTTAATATCTTCTGTAATAGAGGACTCAGCAATACCTCGAACAGAAACCCCAACATCTCCAGAATCAGCCAAGCGAACTCCAAGACTAGCCAACTGATGAATATCGCGAACCATTTCTTTCCTCTCTGATGGCACGTCTGCTAGGCTACCCATAGACTTGCGACTAAGTGCATCTGCCACAACATTAGCTTTCCCCGGATGGTAGAGAATATCAACATCATAATCTTTTAACAACTCTAACCACCTCCTCTGCCGCAAGTTCAACTCCTTCTGCTTAAAGATGTACTGGAGGCTCTTATGATCTGTATAAATATCAACGTGAACACCATATAAATAATGTCTCCACATCTTCAAAGCATGAATAACCGCGGCCAGCTCCAAATCGTGAGTAGGATAATTCTTTTCATGTTTTCTGAGCTGCCGAGAAGCATAAGCTATCACCCTGCCGTGCTGCATCAACACACACCCCAAACCAATACCGAGGCATCACAATAAATCACATACCCATCCGGACCCTCGGGAAGAGTCGAACCGGAGCCGTAGTCAACTTCTCTTTCAAAGAATCGGAAGCTACGCTCGCAAGCATCGACCACCGAAACTTAGCTCCCTTCCGAGTCGAGCCTTGTCAAAGGCGCCGAAATCGAAGCAAATTTCTCTACGAATCTCCCGTAATAACCGGCCAATCCCGAAAACTACGCACCTCCGCGGCGTCGTAGGTCTAGGCCAATTCTTTACGGCCTCAATCTTCCGGGTATCCACCCGACGCCATCACCCCCAATAATATGTCCCGTAAATGCCACCGAAGATAACCGTAATTCACATTTAGAAAATTTAGCATATAATTTCTGGTGCCGAGTGTGCCAAGTACCGTCCTCAAATGGTCCGCATGCTCGCTTCGACCGAGAATAAACCAAATATCATCGATAAATACGATCACAAACATATCCAAGAACGGTCTCGAATACCCGATTCATCAAGTCCATAAATACCGCCGGGCATTTGTCGCCCAAAAGACATCACTCCGAATTCATAGTGCCCATATCGGTCCCGAATGTCGTCTTGGGAATATCGCCCTCTCGTACCCGTACCGATGATAGCCCGACCGCAGTCTATCTTCGAGAAACACCTAGCACCCCGCAACCGATCAAACAAATCATCAATCCCGGGGAGGGGATATTTATTCTTGATGGTTACCTTATTCACTACCGATAATCAATGCACATCCGTAGCAGATCCATCCTTCTTTCTCACAAATAATACCGAGCTCCCCAGGGTGATGTACTCGGCCGAATAAAACCCTTCTCCAATAAATCTCTCACCGCAATTCTTTCAATTCTTTCAATTCTCCGCAGTGCCATTCTGTACGGGGAATAGAGATAGGCTGAGTATCTGGCAACAAATCAATAGCAAACTCTATCTCCCGCTCGGGAGGAAGACCTGGAAGCTCATCTGGGAATACATCTAAGAATTCATTAACCACTGGGACTGACTGAAGAGTCGGTGCCTCTGCTTCTAAATCATGAACACGGACCAGATGATAAATATACCCTTTTCGATCATTTTTCCTTGCCTTGAGGTATGAAATAAACTTACCCTCGGCGATGCCGTATTACCGCCCATTCTATAACCGGTTCCCCCGGAAACCGGAAACGACTATCTTCTTTTGACAATCAACATTAGCATAACAAGAAGCTAGCCAATCCATACCCATAATCACATCGAACTCATACTCATATCTAACTCTACCAAATCGGCCTTAGTACAAATACGGCCACAGATAATCACTGAACAATCTCTATAAATCTGACCGGCTATAATGAATCCCCACGGTGTAGCTACCTCAAAGGGCTCTATCGACTCGCATTCTATCCCAATTTTATTAGCAACAAGGGGAGAAATATATGATAATGTAGAACCAGATCAATCGGCATACACATCTCGAGAGAAAACCAAGAATATACCCGTGACGACATTAGGCGACGCCTCCGGTCCCGTCGGCCGGCTAATGCAATGCGGTTCGAAGGACCGCTAGAACCAGAACCCACCACGACCCCTCGCCTCGGCCCGCTGATGCTGGTGTACCTCGCCCCGCAGGCGCATAGCTACCGAGGATGAAGATGAACCACCGGCTGACCCGGTAGACTGAGCTGAACTGCCTGTACCACCCCTAACCGGACAGTCTCTCATCTGATGGCCCTGACGGCCGCAAGTAAAGCACGCACCCGTGGCGCGAAAGCACTCTCCAGGGTGCTGTCTCCCACAGTAGGAACACGGAGGTCTGGGAGGTCTCATCTGACTGCTGGAACCTCTGTCCGACTGTGAGCCTGAAAACCTGGAGCTCGGCCGCCCCCGAATAACCTCGCACCCTCTCGATCTCCGCCGAAAACCGGCGGGGGTGTGCCCCGTGCCGACCGGGGAGGATATCTCGCTCCGCCGCCGACGAGGCCGCCTCGCCGAAAATCCCCGAATCACCCGATGATCTAGCCCTCTTGGGCCGACCCCCGTCATCAACTCCTATCAGCCGGCGCCCTCTCGCGTCCGTCCTCCATGCCCTGGGCGTGGGCCTGTATACGGGCAATATCCATACCTGCCTGGGCCGCCATCACCAAGCAGCTGTCAACAAAGTACTGGTCCAGCCCCACTATATATCGGTGCATCCGGTCAGTCATGTCAGCAACATATGTAGGCGCATATCTGGCCAGCGAATCAAACTCTAAACTGTACTCCCGAACTGGTCTGCCCCTCTGCTTTAACAGCAGGAATCTGGGTCTACCCTCGGCTCGCCGTCACCTCCGAGGCAGAAAATGGGCCAGAAAGCCTCTCAAACTCGCCCCATACGGCCGGAGGGGCACCCTCGCCTCGGACGCATCCACGACTCATACCAGCTTAGCGCTACATCGTGCAACCGGTATGACGCCATCTCAACCGACTCGTCTCGAAAGCACTAATCAACCGCAGGTACGCCGCATCCGCCGGATGAACTCACGAGGGTCCTCTCGCGGCTTTGACCCGAAGAACTCGGTGGCCCACAAAGTAGAAAATCACGGCCCCGTGACTATCGCGCCCGTCCGCACGATCCTCCCCTCGCTCCCCGTCCGGGGACCCGCCCGCTACCAACCGAGTCAACAACCGAACGCCTCTCGCAGGTCCCATCATCCGCCCCCGGCCGGGGGCCGGAGGTACAGTGCACCGGTGCCGCGGAGCCGGCGGTGGAGCCGCCCCGTGCCGCACGCTGTGGTCGCTCCAAATCCCTCCGATACCGGCGGCGCGTAGCGGACCAGCCGCCGGAGGCACAATATCCGGCCAATCCGAGCACGAGCCCTAGTAGTCATCCGGCTCGGCCGGTCTCACCTCGCCGCCGTAGACTTGCCCTTCGGGCACCGTGGCCTTCCTCGAGGCATCGCCGAAAACATAACATTTCGTCGAAAGAGTCATCCCGATAACACAGCTCTATCGCACGATCTAAGATCAGAAGAAAAGACAACATCCTAAATGTCCTGTAGCCTCCTGTTTATAGATGTGGTGCACAACACACTGATAAACAAGACTCTACTAGACACAGTCTGTGGACATTCCGAGGACAAACCGCGCTCTGCTACCACTTCTGTCACGACCTAACCCCGTAGGCCGCGACTAGTGCCCGATCAGGGCACCCAAACGCACCTATCAAACACACGGATGGCTTATATATATAATATATCAAACACATCCGTCGTATTATATCAAACACATCCAGTATATAACGTGTCCGACAAGGCCGTGTTTCAAATTTATATAATTTTCGTAAAAATTTCAAGAGTTTCCTTTGTTTTACTTGACTATCCAAAATAACCCCGCACGCAAAATACCAACAAAGGCCACACAAAAAACAAAACAACATATATACATATGCGGGCCGACAAGGCAACGCCGCGGCGAACGGAATCGCCCAAACACAACATATACAAACACAACCGTACGTAAGTAGGCACAACCCACAAACATGTCCACGTACCTCTAAACAGTACATACAAAATCATATGACGGGACAGGCCCCGCCGTACCCCCGAACAAATATATACAATGCAACGAACGAATATATACCAAAATATAGGCTCCGGAATAAGGGAGCACTCCAAATAGCAAGTAAGAGGTGTCCTAAACAGGTGGATCACCAAACCGTGCGTCCGTACCGCGGCATGAAACGCACCCCGAAGAAAGGGGGTCGCACGAAATATGTACCGAGTATGCAAAGCGAAATGTAGTATACAAATCGAGTCACAATCGAAATAGAGGTACGTAAAAGTAAATGCATTTCCAAAATATCAAAATGTTACTTCAAAATATAAATCATGCATAGGGCACAGAAATATGGTCGCCCGCCCGTCGATGGCGCCATAACACAAGATAACACCGTAAAGTTTCAAATCTCCGATCCCCGTCACATATCATACACAAGATATCGCCATACACAAGATCACACCAAATATAAGTGGAACCCGCCCTCGAGCGAGGAACTCGGTGAACCATAAACACAAGATAACACCGGAGTATATCATAATGCGCACGACAACAAATCCGCCCGGACTCGGCGAAGGATATAACAATGCACGAACGGAGTAGTGAGGAATCATATGCATAAAATCATTGTCATAATCCAAAAGATAAGTAAAATAGTCATATTGGAAATCGAAACAATAATTACAACATTTTCTTTCAAAAGTTATCGAAATTACATAAAAGGGCGTCGCGGGACCCACGGACGGTGTAGACCCGAGCTGGGCCCGCCTATGAAAAACATACTCATTCTAACATCATACAATCTTCTACGAAAATCTCAAAGCAATCCGAGCTTTTCTGTGAAAGTTATGAGCGTTTGAAATTTTTGAATCGTTAAAGAATAAACTCAAAAAAAAATCAGCTTTCATGTAACTTTTGCAACTTATAAATTCCAAGGTCATAAGGATCAATGTTTTGTCATATCAACACAAGAATACCAAGGAACAAAAGCGAATCATAGACATGCTCGGATTGCGAGAATAGAGTTTCCTCGAGGCTTGTATCATAGCCTATTTTAACTAAGGCATGCCAAAAAGAAAGGTTACTTTACATACCTCAAACGCTCTCCAATATAATCCAAACTCAAGATAAATCCAACCTACGATTCGGGCTGCCCACGATCTATAAACAAGTCATAAAATGCCAAACATTAGCTAAAGACTTTTTGGGCATTTAATTCCAAATTTGCCCTTAATTCTACAGAAATTGGGCAAAAGATTTCCCCGTAATAGGCTACCCCGAGAATTTAACTCGGCCAAATCAATCAACAACAACAACAATAACCAACCTAGCAACATTAATAATCAATCCGAAAGGTAATACAACATTAATAACTCTCTTTTCCATCATTCAACAACATTCATAAATTCAATTCGACGACTTACCTTCAAGCCAACATCGATGCTTATACATTCACATACTAACCCGAACCCATACCAACAATATTTAAAGACATTCTAAGCAATTCATACAACATTTCCAACAATCCAAATTTTTCTCCAAGCTACCCGAATTCAGCCCCTAAACCCGAGAACCTCACTTTAACCCATTCCTTATTTTCAATTCATGATTTGCATCCACAATTCACATTCTACAATGCTATTCTCATCAACATACAAATTACATTAAATATACAATAGTCTCCAAATCAGTCCGCAACAACTACAACATCAATTTGAGTCATTAAACATTCATTTCCAACATAGAATTCATAACGACGACGACTAAAACATTAAGCGATATTAATTCGTTCATTGTCATATAATATGACCCATTTCGACCAACACTACACATATACATATATGGATGATTCTTATTCATTCTTCACCTTACAATGATCATAATATGCTAACTAGACTTAATTCATGGCTTCAACACAACACAACACACACACACACTCTACACGGCTAACACCACACACACAACTCACTTCCAACATGCCATATTTCATGATTTTCATCCATTTTAACATACTACAACATGCATACAACCTTTATAACACATAAACAAGATCAAATCTTACCTTTTCTCTTCAACTTCCCAATAGCTAGGGTTTCCAATGATGAAAAATAATGGGTTGATCGCTCCAACGACACCTCCACGCTACTTAGGGACCTCAATATAGTGGGTTTGCATCAATGGAATAATTTTGGAAGGCTTGAAATGGGACTTGATTTTCTCTATTGGCCGAGAGCTCTCTTGTGTGTGGTGTTCTTCACCTCTTTTTTTTTTTTTTTTCTAAGTGTTAAAAATGAAGCAAATGAATACTAGTAGTCATCTTTTATGTTAGCAAGACTTGGTCAAGTGTTCATGGCCCACATTAATGTGTTGGATCAATTAAAAGATGACACAAAAATGGTGTGGGCACCACTTTAATGCCACACGGCCAAGGGCCAAATAATTCATGATTTCCAACTTCCAATTTTATCACTTTTGGTCCCAAATTTTTGTCCTAATTATTCCATACCAACATATATATATGCACGGCCACAACTTCCATTCCTTAACTTCATGAATTTCATCCGTTTCAACATAGCACCACACACACAACCATCCATGAAACATATAGAAAGGATAGAACCTTACCTTTTTCCATTCAACATCTTCATTCGGCTAGGCTTGTGTATGGCGAGAACGAACGATTTTCTTGTTCCAACAACTACTCCACGTTGACGAGGGCCTTCTAATGAGTAGAAATACTAGAAGAGAGAAATTTTCCATGATCAAGATTGAGGGGCAAGCTTCGGCCAGCCCCTTGGCCGAGCTCCTTCTCTTTCTTTTCTTTCCTTTTTCTTGAATTTTCTAGACTTGCCAAATGATGAAGTGTGTCTAATATTTTCATCACTTATATATATATATATATATATATATATATATATATATATATATATATATATATATATATATATATATATATATATATATATATATATATATACAAGTGGTGGCACATGGCCATGCACATGACCGGCCCCTTTTTTTTTCTTTTCTCCAATTTTCTTCAATTTTCTAGAAATTTCTTTAAATCATGAAAGATGAATAATTTGACTTGGTCATCCATAATATATATATTTGGCCCTTACAAATGTAAAATGAACACATGTACCCCTCAAAATTTGAGCTAATTAAATTTGGCCAACCAAGGGGGGGGGGGGGGAGGGCCCCACATCCCCACGGCCATATATGGCCATTTGGCCACTACATGAGATTTTTCTCCAACTTTTAGCCCCTCATTTTTCCTTATTCCAAATTTACCCTTAACGCTCCATTCCAACAAAAGGAATATGCAACTTATGCATTCTTAACAAAACCGAAAAAAATGACCTTGCCCTTAACTTTCCGCCGTTAACTCGGAATATCCAAATGTACAAAATGCGAGGTATAACATTAGTAGCCTTGTCGGCTGGTGATGATAGGTATACTTGTTGAATATTATATAGATATGTGTCGTTTTGTTGTGATATATGTCCTTATAGATTATGATATCTATGAGCTATCTTTATGGACAACCCAGAAATTTTTATGAGATGTATGTTTAGAGGTGCTCTGTCATAACCCAGCAAGGGGCCATGACGGGTACCTAGAGCTGACTACCGAGCACCACTTATCTTGCTAACTATCATACTCAACTTGGGTATATATCATCCTTAATACAAACTTATCATGAAACAATCTCCAAACATCTCTCAAAACACGTATAAGCACAGGCCCATAAGGCTACAAAAATGATGTAAAAAATCTACAATGAAGGGGTCACATAGCATCTACAACCCACACATAAATATCTACGAGCCTCTAACTGAAGTACTGAAATCATGAGAGCGGGATAGGACCTCGCCATGCTCCAATATGTACACAATAGAATATATCAAGGAATGGCGACTCCGGAGTAGAGGAGTGCTCCTGCAAACTCGTTGTACAAGCTCCTAAGCGTCTGCACCATCTCCCTGACTACCTGTGGGTATGAACACAGTGTCCATAAAGAAAAGGATGTCAGTACGAACAATGTACTAAGTATGTAAGGCATGTATGTCAACATTATCAAGAAGTAGGAAAGCATGAGATGAAGAGATAACCTTTAACTGGTTGCCTCTTAAGGCGGAATCATGCATGCTAACATTCATAATAAACAACATCTCATCATATATGTGTGCATATATATATATATATATATATATATATATATATATATATATATATATATATATATATATAAGCTGTCCGACCATATAGGTATGGTGTGATCATCATTAGCTCGCGTCCGGCCTCCCGCATCCGGGTTAAACATCTCAAGCGCCCACTAGTGGTGTCTGCCTATGCCACATAGACATGGTGTAATCATCATCGATCATAGCTACCCACTACGCCTGTCGTAGTGGTGACTTCCCGGCCTTATAGGAGTGGTGTAATCATACGTATACATAACATAATGCATGCATGAGAGCTCAAGAAAAGCTATCACTCTATCGGAGTGACGTGAGGTCAATAACCTCCGATTACATTATAGCATGATCCTCATCGCTATGTCCCACCTTGAAGGAACTAATATAATGAGGTGAGGTATTAACAAGAATTGACATCAATGAAATTACAAAGGTAAGAATATTAAGCTCATCATAGCATCACTATCATCATCGTTATCATAATTATCATAAAACATGTCTCATCTCAAGATCATAAGAAGCTCTTGAGAATCTCTAACTTTTATCTTTTAGAATGTAAGAAGATCATGGGAATGTAAGAAAGGAGTCACATACTAAGATTCATGCCTTTGAAGGAAAGGGGCTAGCCTTACATACCTTTACGTCTCTCTAACTTTGCCGACTAAATGCTTCCTTCCAAGTTCACGATTCTACATTCAAGAGAATTCGTATTAAGATTAGATAACCCTAAACATACTTGAAGCTAAGCTAAGGCGACTAAGGGCTAACGAAAATTGGTTTCACAACTTTCTCCATATACTATAATAACTCCCAAACATCAATAACAACATCCATAATATCATAATCAATTTTGTTTCTTATTCAACTTTCTCCATATACTATAACAACTCCCAAACATTGATAACAACATCCATAATATGAAATGAATATAAAACTCACCTTTAATGGTTTAAGAGTGAGCTTTAGATGGAAACGCTTTACTTGGAGAGAAACCCAACTTCAATTCCAAAGAGATGCTTGGCTCCTAGCAACCCTAAGGAACATCCAAACACTTGATTTCCTTGATTATTGGTGTTTGATCTTTGATTCCCCTTGAATTTATGTTGGTATGGTGTATGGAATGTTCTAGATCTCTTGATAGGGGTGGAGAAAGCATGAAATGAAAAATGAGGACTTGAGGGTCTCTTTTTATAAATATTAAAAGCTGCCCGACGAGGATTATACAGACCTTATACGGTCCGTATAACTTATACAGTCCGTATAAGTGATCGTATAATACCTCCAGTGAAAGACTCCTCTCTGGACAGGTTATACGGTCCCTTATACGGACCGTATAGGTTATACGGGCCGTATAAGTGGTCGTATAGCTCACAATTTTCGATATTGCTCCCGTTGTTTCGTTTAACTTACAATCCTTATGGAACCTTCTCAACACTTATTTAATACTTCACTAACCATCTAAGGAGCATTATAGCTTCTCCTCGAGACATTACTATATTAACATTAGCTCGGTACTTTGCAAAACCTTTCCAAAACACAACTTATACTTTGCTTTCCTCAACGAAATTTCTTCTCTTGCCTCAAATGTCTTTGGAATCTTAATTAGAATCGTTAAGCACCCTTTCTTAATTGTAGGAACATCATATGCATCTTACCCTGCATTAGTCTATTTACTGCACAACGGCATTGAAGTTTTTGAGGTGTAATACTCTCCCCACTTAAAAACATTCGTCCTCGAATGTTAAGTTCTCTGGAATTCTACAGAAATTTTGCCATAGTTTCCCCTGTAATATGGCACTACCATCCTAGCACAACAACACACAATAACATCCCCTCATATGTCTACAACACAATGGCAAGAAAATATGGCCACACACGACCAAAAGCATTGAAAAGAAAGCATTACATACCTTATGATAATAGCATCTCATCTTAAATCTCTTCCGGGGGTGGAAATAATTGCGGATATTTGGACTTCATGTCTTCTTTCGCTTTCCAAGTCATTTCCTCTAGGTTATTGTTTCTCCACAAGACCTTGACTGAGGCTACCACTTTATTTCTGAGTTTCCGTACTTATCTATCCAATATGGCAATGGGTACCTCTTCATAATCCAACCTTTCGGTAACTTGAACATCATCCACTGGCACGATTCTAGATGGATTTTTAACACATTTGCAGAGCATCGACACATGAAAAATCGGATGGACTGGCTCAAGTTCTGAAGGCAAATCTAGCTCATAAAGCCTTTTTTGAAGGTCTACTTGGCCTAAGAAGAATGGACCTTGCGGACAATCTTATAGGGTCCGATATATCGGGGACTAAGCTTGCCCTTCTTGCCGAATCTCATTACCCCTTTCATTGGTGACACTTTTAGGAATACCCAATCATTGATTTAAAATTCCAGATTTTGTCGACGATTGTCTGTATAAGATTTTTGGTGACTTTGGGCTGTCAACAATCGGTCTCTAATAAGCTTGATCTTTTTCACCGCTTGCTGAATCAATTCTGGACCTATCAGTTGTGTATCCCCGACCTCAAACCATCCGATTGGTGACTTGTATCTCCTTCCATACAGAGCTTCATGCGGAGCCATCTGCATACTGAAGTGATAACTATTATTATAGGCAAATTCGATAAGTCATGATAATGTTCATCCCAATTTCCTCCGAAATCTAATATACATGCCCGCATACATGACTTCTAAGGTCCGAGTGTAGAGCGTTCGGCTTGAAAAATTTAGGGTCATGAATTATGAAAAGTGGATGAAATGCTGTGCTAAGTCTCACTTGAGTTCCCAAACCTTCTTGAAAAGACTTCCAGAATTTAGCTCAAAATTATGCTCCTCTATGTGTGATAATAGATACCGGGACACCATGAAGTTGCACTATCTCCTTAAGATATAACCTTGCATAATCTTCTGCTGAATATGTGGTTCTGACTAGGAGAAAATGAGCTGATTTTATAAGTCTGTCACCCATATGGAGTCATACTTACGCTGTGAGGGATGCAACTGTCACGACCCAACCCCGTAGGCCATGACTAGTGCCCGAGTTGGGCACCCAAACACATTCATCAAATCCGAATCACATACAAATGGTTTATACAGACACAAATATCAAACGCTGTCTCAGACACATCTCAAACATATATATATAAATCAAAAGCCGACAAGGCTATCCAATAGCGCAACGGCCCTAAAACATGTACAGAGGCTAGCCGAGAAGGCTGCCACGGCGAATGGGTTCGCCCAGAACATAGAACATGCAAACACACCTGTACAGAATAGGCCTACCCCACATATACGTCTACAGACCTCTAAACAAACCAACAGAATCATATGACGGGACAGGGCCCCGCCGTACCCCTGAACAAACAAATACATATGCCACGTACGAATATGTACCAAAAGTGGGCTTCGAAACAAAGGAGCACTCCAAGACCGCTGATGGGAATCCTAAGCCGGTGGATCACCAAAATATGTACCTGCGGGCATGAAACGCAGCCCCCGAAGAAAGGGGGTCAGTACGAAATATGTACTGAGCATGTAAAGCATGGAATATCGTAAATAGAACCGTACTGAAACGAGGAGGCAAAAAGTAGCACAATAACCAGAAAATCATAACACTTTCCTTTGAAACATAAATCATACGTATCTATTTCATATTCGGCTCATCATGGGATTGAGAAACATCAAAAATCATCTCGTACACATGTATAAATATAACGTGCTCCCGGCCCTTTAATGAGGGATGCGGTAAGTAAAACCATCGTACATATACATATACATATAACGTGCCCCGGCCCTTTAATGAGGGACGCGGTAAGTAAAATCATCATATCATATACATATAACGTGCCCCGGCCCTCTAGTGAGGGACGCGGTGAATGAAGTCATCATATGCCATCTTGGCCACCTCCCCATATCATCATATCATTATCATATCATATAACATGCCCCGGCCCTCTAGTGAGGGGCGCGGTGAATCATACTGTAGAATCGTGCACGAATACATGCCCTGGCCCGGACGCGGGGAAGAGATCATAATAGCTCGCACGAACGAGTAGTGAGAAACCATATACACAAATCATCATTATAGACTCAACAACATAATCAAACAAAATCTTATTTAAAAGCTAAATAACAAATAAGTCAAGTTCCTTCCGAAAATCATTCGAGAACATATCAAGTATCACTTTAGAAATTGTAGGTACGTGTCAAGATCATATGACATAGCTTGTGGAAATCAAAAACATAGTCGTCATTACAGACTCAATAAAATAGTCGAAGCGAACTATTATTTCCAAAACCAAGACAATAGTCAAATCGAATTTTCTTTCGAATACCACTCGGGAACATATTAACCCGAACTTCGAAACCATAGTTATGTATCAAAATCATATACATAAGATCATTATCATAATCTCAAAAGGTAAGTAAATTGATCGTACTTGAAATCGGGATCATAATCATATTCTTTCAAAAGTCGTCCGAGGTACATAAAGGAAAGTCGCGGGACCCACGGACGGGTGTCGACCCGAGCCGGGCCCGCCTATGGAAAACATAATCATCATACATCATGGAATCATTTTTGAGCATATCGAGGCGATCCGGTTCTGTCTATGAAAGTTACGGACTTTCGTAGTTTTCGGAATCATTTAGGAACAAAACTCTTTTAAAAACCAATCTTTTATGCAACTTTTGAAACTTATTCATACAAAAATAAACATAGGGCCAATATTTCATCATATCATGCATACGAAGACCAAGAAACAAATAATAATCACAGACATGGTCGGATCGCGAGAGTAGAATTTCCTCGAGGCTCGTATCATAGCCTATTTACTACTAAGGCATGCCAAAAGAAGGAAGGGTTGCGCTTTACATACCTTGATCGCTCTCAACGCTAATCCAAACTCAAGCTAATTCCAACCTACGTCTCGGGCTGCCCAAGGTCTACAAATAAATCATAATATGCCAAACATTAGCTATAGACATTTGGGCATTTAATTCCAAACTAACACTAAATTCTACAGAAATTTGGGCAGCATTTCCCCTGTAAATAGGCCACCCCGAGAATTTAACTCGGCCAAAATCAACAACACAACAACAACAACCAACCTAGCAACATCAATAATCAATCCGAAAAGTGATATAACATTAATAAGCCCCTTTTTCATCATTCAACAACTTTCAATATATATGATTCAACGGCTTACGTTCAAGCCAACATTAACGCTTATACATTCAAATACTCATCCGAATCCATATCAACAACATTCAAGGACATCTTAAACAATTTATACAATATTTCCAACAATCCAACAATGGCTCCAATTTACCCAAAAACAGCCCCAACCCGAGAACACAACTATAATCCATTTCTAACTTCCAAATCATGATTTGCATCAACAATCCATACTATAACGATATCATTATCATAAATACACAAATTACATCAAACGCATAATAACCTTCAAACCAGCCCATACATTTTCAACATCAATCTTGAGTCAATAAAAGCTCATTTCCAACATAGAATTCATTACGACAACCACTAAAACACTAAGCGACATTAATGCGTTCTTTGTCATATACCATGACCCATTTTCGGCCAACACAACATATATACATATTGATGATTCTCATTCATTCTTCACCTACAATGATCATAACATACTAACTAGACCTTAATTCATTGCTTCAACACAACACAACACACACAACACGGCTAAGCCTCATACACATGGCCTCAATTCCAACTTACTATATTTCATGATTTTCATCCATTTTAACATACTACAACATGCATACAACCTTTATAACACATAAAACATGACTAATTCTCACCTTTCTTCTTCAACTCCACAAGTGGCCTAGGGTTTGCAATTGGTACAACGAACGATTGGATGACCCGAAAAACACTTCCACGCTACTTAGGGACCTCAAATTAGTGGTTTTGTATCAAGGAAATAATTTTTGGAATGGCTAGAATTGATCTTCAATTTTTGCTCCTTGCCGAGAGCCTCAAGGTTCTTCAACTTCTTGTTCTCTTTTTTTCTAAGTGTTGAAATGTGGAAAAGATGACTTAGAAGTCATCTTTTAAACTCTAAGATGATTCATCCAAGTTTCCCTTGGCCCACACAAGTGTTGGACCAATTAAAATTGTCCACAAATTGTGTGGGCCTTCCTCCAAGCCACACGGCCAAGCATAGAAAAATTGCATGATTTTCAACTTCCACTAATTCCATTTTTGGTCCCAAATTTTCCTAATTGTTCCATGCAAATAAATTCATGAACAACTTATGTATCAAAACGAAATCGAAGGTCAAAAGTCTCGACATTGTATCCCGGAATGGTTTTGCCCCTAACTTATCATAGTTAATCCGGATTGTCGCAATGTACAAAAATGCGGGATATAACAGCAACCCTTATCTTGCGATGTATGTTTAGAGGTGCTCTGTCACGACCCATCTAGGGGCCATGACGGGTACCCGGAGCTGACTACCGAGCACCACTTATCCTGCTGACTATCATACTCAACCTGGGAATATATCATCCTCAACACAAACTTATCATGAAACAATCTCCAAACATCTCTCAAAACACGTATAAGCATAGGCCCATAAGGCTACAAAAATGATGTAAAAAATCTACAATGAAGGGGTCACATAGCATCTACAACCCACGCATAAGTATCTACGAGCCTTTAACTGAAGTACTGAAATCATAAGGGCGCGACAGGACCCCGCCAGCGCCCAATATGTACACAATA
>NC_081353.1:1933250-1944248 GCF_029784015.1 Lycium ferocissimum
TATTTGTTACACCTTGAAAAATTTCGCGTTATCAAGCACTGTGGATCGCTTAGTATGAGCTCGGGGAGAGCAGTTACACAAGGATTATGGATGAAGATTATGTTATTTGAGCATAAGAACATATATATGACATTTGGAGAGTAATGGGAGTAAATCGGTTACATGATCACTCGACGATAGCCCTCGAAACCATGAGTTAAGGTGGGGCCCACATGTCGTGATTTTATAAAGGACATATGAAGAGATATATGGGTAGTACATGTGAAGTTGAGCAAGTCCTAAGAAGGACCCATAAGCCAAAAATGAGTGAGAGCCCTCCAAAAGGACGATTTAAGAAAACGTTTTCAGTGATCTAATTTCGAGGCCAAAACGGTATTATGAGTTTGGAATTCGGGAAAACTCCCGTAATGAAAGTTGTAGATAATTGAAATAGTTTTCCAACCATAGGTCGTGGGTTCACAAGCGATATCGGGATAAGGAGATATGGACGTTTTGGCAGAAAGGTCACAACTGTGCCCAACCCGAGCCCAACCGGTCGTGCCCATTACCCACACATTTTTAAGTACAATTTCAGCCTTTTCTCCTCATTTTTCATACCAAAACACCCAGAAAATTTTGGAGAAAAAGAGAGAGGAGAGCCTAGAGAGAAAATCAATTTTGACCAAAATCCGAGCCTCGAATTCGAAGCCCATGAAGAGAAAAGTGTCGTACGTCGCGTCGCTTCAATTTGAGCTAAAAATCAACCAAGAAGAAGAGGGTGAACGTGGTGGCTGCACACTTGAGGTAAGATTAAGGTTCCTTTTCATCGTTAACAAGTTTATTCAGGTTTTAACATTAGAACGAGGGAATAGTGTGATAAATTCGTTTGTTGGTGTTGTCGGATTATGAATTTAGGTCGAAGAGAAATTTGGATAAAAATATATGTATTTATTTTGTAGGATATTGAAGATGTTGTTAACGTGTGGATTGTTGGTATAGTTTATGAATTTGGAAGAAAGGAATGTGTTGTTGTTGTTTTCGAACTTGGAAGGTTTCGGGTTGCATTGTATATTGACGTGGCTGTTTCGAATATTGTATGGATTGTCCAAAGTGTTCTTGAGTCTTGTTGAATGTTCTCGGGTTAGTACTTGAACGTGTGGATATTGGTGTTGGCTTGATCGTATGAGGTTGATTTGAATATAAGTGAAATATTGTCGAATTATGTAGAAAAGAGTTACTAACATTAGAATGCGCTCTGAATTGATTGTTGATGTTGCTAATATGATTGTTGGTATTGTTGTTGATGATTTGGCCGAGTTGAATTCTCGGGGTTGTTGAATTTATAGAGAAAATGCTGCCCAAATTTCTGTAAATAAAGTGCTAGCTTGGGAATGGATTCCTAAGTACCTATGGCTAATGTTTGGTGTCTAATGACGTTATCAGAGATCTTGGGGAAGCCCGAGACTTAAGTTTGGATTATCTTAGGAAGCGGTCGAGGTATGTAAAACTTACCCTTTCTTTCTTTTGGCATGTCTTAGATGTAAGTAAGATATGATACGAGCCTTGGGGGTAACTCTATTCCTAAGATCCGAGCATGTCTACGATTCTTATTCACTTCTTGATATTTGCACTCTTAATGTAGTCGAGCTATTGCCCTCGGGTCTTTTGTATGTCTGGATAATGAATGTTGCATAAAGAGATTTTATTCCTAATGTGTTCTATAACGTATAATGTCCCTAACTTTCATAAATGGTCTCAGATTGCTATGATATGTTCAGAGAATTCTATAATGAATAATGCCCGTAACTTTCATAAAGTGGCTCGGATTGGCTTAATACATGTTTATGATCCCCGAGACGTTATGTGACATATTTCGTAATGATATTTCAAGAGTCCTAAGTGTGACTATTATTCGGATACTCGAGCGTTGATTTGTCTACTTAACTATTGAGTCTGAGATGATGATTTGTATGCATATGGTTTTTCACTACTCTGCTCGTGCTAGCTGTTATTACTTCTTTCACCGCGTCCCGTGCCGTGGCATGTATTCGTGCACAACTCCACTGCATTATTCACCGCGTCCCTCACTAGAGGGCCGGGGCATGTTATATGTAGATGATGATCTTCACCGCGTCCCTCACTAGAGGGCCGGGCCACGTTATATGATATAACGCTATGGGGGAGGCGGCCATGATGGCATATGATGACTTCATTCACCGCGTCCCTCACTAGAGGGCCGGGGCACGTTATATGTACATGTATATGATGATTTTATTTACCGAGTCCCTCACTAGAGGGCCGGGACACGTTATACATGCATATGTACTTGATGATTATTTGCTTATGTAACTCAGTCCCATAATGGGTTGGATATGATATTGATACGCATGATTTATGTTTCAGAGGCAAGCCTTATGATTTTCTATGCTCCTTATTTCAGTATGATCCTGTTTACTATAATTCATGCTTTACATGCTCAGTACATATTCCGTACTGACCCCCTTTCTTCGGGGGCCGCGTTTCATGCCACGCAGGTGTATACAGATAAGTAGAGGATATTAGGTAAGATGTTCCAAACTCGGATTGGCAAGCTCCATTTCTTCCCGAGTTTGCTGCCGAGTCGTA
Source organism: Lycium ferocissimum (assembly GCF_029784015.1). NCBI lineage: Eukaryota > Viridiplantae > Streptophyta > Magnoliopsida > Solanales > Solanaceae > Lycium > Lycium ferocissimum. The sequence continues at coordinate 1,935,855 of NC_081353.1, forward strand.
GTGCCTATGTTATGGTATCTTGAGTTATGTTAGAGACTTTGCGTACATGAGTCACGTATATAACATGTCGTCTTGTAAGCGCTCCGTAAGCCGATGTATCATTATGCATTACGTTACCGATTTCATATGATTACAGCTTTTACTTGATCTGAGAGGGACGAAAAGCATGTTTTTTTTAAGCTTACATTATGCATTCATTTCATGATTTAAGAGTCCAGTAAGATTATGGGTATCACGAGGATCAGCGGGTTCGCTCGGCCCTAAGTAAGGGGCCTGGTGCCCATCATGCCCTATCAAAAGTCGGGGTGTGACAAATTGGTATCGAGCGCTCGTCCTGTGTCGTCCGCAAAGCCGTGTCCAGTAGAGTCCTGTTTATGGTGTGAAGCACGCCACATTTATAAACAGGAGGCTATGGGGCATCTAGGGTGGTTACTCTTCTTTCACATCTGAGATCGTGCGATAGAGCCAAGTCATAGGAAATGAAACTCCTTATACTAACCTTGATTTCAGCAGAAGAATGGCATCGACAGAAGAAAGTGACTAGCGGTATTGGAAGTTACAAAGCACGCAGGTAAGCAAAGGTATGAAAGATATATGTCGGGTAAGATATTGAAGTACGATTGAAATACAAGTTGAAGATTAAATGTTACACCTTGAAAATTTCCCCTTAGCGTACAAGTGAATGGACTAACGAAGGGCATGATGAGTATGAGGTTTGGATGGGTCGAAAATAGTATGTGATGGTCCTAACTGAGACTTCCAGAGGCATCCGAGTTAAGGTAAGAAAGTTGTTAAGGAAAATCGAGTTATAAGTTAGTGTGTGTCACACCGCGACTTTACTAGGGTGTGATGGGCACCCGACCCCATATTCGGAGCCGAGCGAACCCGCTAACTCTTATTACACATATGAACTTATGAATTAGTAAGAAATGAATACATAGAATTTTTTTTTCCATAAGTAAAATCTGACATCACATAAGACTCGTGACACGAAACAGAATAACATATCGGCTGCTGGAGCCGTTTACACATGACAACCCAATACCCACGACTCTGTCTGCAAAGTCTCTAACTCCGAACAAATCATCGTGGCACATATACTCTGACTCGGCAGCACTCCAGGACAAGTGGAGCCTACCAACTTCGCTGGGCATCTTCTATGCTAGCTTCAGCTCATCTGGGTACACCTGCGCGGCATGAAACGCAGCCCCCGAAGAAGAGGGGTCAGTACGAGCTATGTACTGAGCATGTAAGGCAGGAGTAGCAACATAGTAGGAGATATAAGAATGAACAATAACGAGATATCATATCGTGAGATAAAGGAATAACCTGTACATGTGAATGCCCTTTTGGCTGGATACCGCACATGCTTGTTTTTCCTTTTTAGAAAAAGAGAACATTTCTTTTCATAGACATAGAAAATAGAATTTATGTCATATCATGTTATATCATAGCATATCATAGTGTATCATAGTATCATAGCATATCATAGTGTATCATAGTATCATAGCATATCATAGTGTATCATAGTATCATAGCACCGAACAAACTCTCGCCCACATTGCGAAAATACTTCCGGCTCGCCCATAAATCCCGTCCGGATGATAAAGAGATAAGCCGACTGTGGCAATTAAACATGGTTCCCTTCCCATTTCCCAAGTATCCCTTCCCCCCCCCCCCCCCCATGTACATATACATATTTCATATACATAGGTCATATAAGCATGCAGGAGAGCCCAAGAAAATCATGTATCCATCGGAGTGACGTAAGGTCGGAAACCTCCGATTATATTATAAAGCATAGCTATGGGCGCTTGCCTCACCTTGAGGGAACGATTAATATAAGGCGAGACTATTAATGAAAAGTAATATCATGAGAAAACATAAACCAGGATCATAAGGCCTTGTTTCGTATACTTGGAATCTTTAAAAATAGACATTATTCATGAATAGAGTTGAGAATTCAAGAAACAGCTTAACGTTCTCATCTCGTCACTGGAATCATAAACTTGGAACCTTTAATCATAGAATCATCATGGTCATATTCATCATGTAAACATTTTCTTCCTTGACATCATCCATGTCATTGTATAACATGTTCATAGTCATTGTTGTAAAACTTACTTTTTACCATAAACCTTTGTTGGGAAAATACGAGCACTTTGGAAAACATTTACTAGCTATCGGAGGAGAAGAATCATGCTTTGGAATCAATGGATTTGTTAAAACAACTATTGTTTAGTAGTCGGAATAATAACCAAAAGCTTTCCTTGACTATAGAGTGAAAATAAGCCAAATGGGACAATGGGAGAGGATTCGGGAATAGTGGGCCCACCTCGAGTCAAATGAGGCGGCGTACACAATTTACGTATAATACGTTTCATGGCATAACTTATGAGAGTTTTAGAGTAAACGGATCCTATTCATGCAAGTTCTAGGTGTTTAGACAATTCTTTCAACTATTCATAAGCATTTAATTCAATTCTACTGAATGAATAGTAGTCAAGTTCAAGCTCGGATTTCTAGAATTAGAGTGGTCCCCGAGACACGTATTCAAGCCTATTACGTCTAAGACATGCCAAAAAAGAAGAGTGAAGCCTTACATACCTTTTTCTACCTCTTACGCTACTCCAAATTCCAGTTCCAAGTTCGCCAAAATCTACAATTTGGTCACATTTACCAAACGTCAATTAGAGCATTTAGAAGTTGAATCTTAAGGTAGCACTTGTCTACCGAAATTTCGGCAGCATTTCCCTTGTAAATCCAACAACCCCGAGAATTCAACTCGGCCAAATCACAACAACCAAACCAACAATCATAATAACAATATCGATAGATAATTCAAGATGTCCAACCCAACATCCAATCTTACCCGAAACCTTCCAATTTCAACAAGAACAATAACGACTTAATTCTTTCTTTCAAATTCATAAACTATATCAACAATTCCATACATTAACAACATCATTTTTCATCGAAACAAGAAGCCATCAAATCACATTACCTTCCGGTAATCAACCCACAAGCCTACAACTTCAACTTGAGTTATTAAACCTTCATTTTCATCACCTAATCCTCAATAAACAACAACCAAATATTACATAAAATTAGTTCAACATGGCAGCCCCAAACCAGCCCATAAAACGGCTAACCTCACACACATACAATTTCATGAGTTTCATTCATTTTCTACACTCTACAACAACACACAAACATGCTAAATGCATTTAATCCATCATTCACACACCACTACATGCACACGGCTACATTACAACATCCACATATTCATGACTTTCATCATTTCCACACTTCACAACACTCACAAACCATCCATAATATATGAAAATAAGAATGAAATCTTACCTCTCTTACTCAAAGGCCATGAATCATGCAAACGGATGCCTTGCTTGCTCCAACAACTAGCTCATGTTAACAAGGACCTTCTAATTAGAGAGGAAGACAAAGGAGAAAAACTATTTTTCACCATCAAACTTAGGACCATCTTCGGCCAGGCTTTGCTTGGCCGAGTGGTTGCCTCTCTCTCTTTTCTTTCTTTCTCTCCAAACTTCTTGAATTTTCTTGAAGTTAAAATGTGTTACATCCCGTATTTTGAGCAACGGGACAACTCGAGTGAATTATGAGAAGTTAGGGACGAGGCCATCCCAAGAGACTTGCGATTGTTTTAAAGGCTTAAATTGTGTATGATTTTAATGTCTTGGAAATGTTAAGGAAACATTTGGAGGAATTTTGCATTTTTAGTAAGTGTGCTATTTTTGGAAAGTTGAAAATTCTTCAACAAGAAAGGAAAGAAAAACAAAAAAAAAAAGAAAAACATGGACCATGTGGCCGGGCCACATGCATGTGGGCCAAGGCCACATGGATGGCTAATATTTGTAAATAAAAGATGACTTAAGGGGACCATTTTCATCATCTTCTTCACTTGGAATTTTCAAGAAACTTTGAGAGGAAAAAAAAGCCATATTCGGCCCTTAGGGAAAAAAATAGGATCAAGTTTTCTCCACTAAAAAAAATAAATTCCTCAAGCAAAGTTGCTAATTCAAGTGCTAAGTAACGTGGTGTTGTTATTTCGGAAGATAGTTCGCTCGTTTGTTCTAACGACTAACTTGAGTCAAGTGAAGAAGTGAAGAAGGAAGGTTAGTTTTAATCTTGTTTTCTTGTGTTATGGATGGTGTATATGTGTTATTGTATGCTTAAATGGAAGAAAATCATGAAAAGGTGGAAGTTGGAGTTGGCCGTGTATGGTAGTTGTGGCTATATATATACGTGTTGTGAATAATTCATGAATTCATACTAGTTGACATGTTTTAATTGTTGTAGTGTGAAGAAGAATGAAATCATCCTTTGGTGTAGAATTGGGTGTTGGCCGAATGGCCCTCTTTATGTGGTCTTGAATGAACAAATCGTCATTAGTGTTTTCATTGTTGTCGTTATGGATTGTATAAGGCAAAATGCAAGTTTGATTACTTAGAATGAGATTATGTTGGTTATGGGAATTTATGTGAATTTTATGTAATTTTTACCTTTATGAATATTGCATTGTTAGTATGTGGATTAATGTTGTAAATCATGAATTTGGAAGATAAGAATGTGTTTGGTGTTGCCTTCGGGTTTGGAGATGAGTTCGGTGAGATGGAGTATGGTTTGAGTTGTTTGGAGAATTTTGTGAATTGTTTTGAACTGTTCTTGAATATTGTTGGAATAGTTTGAATTAGTAATCAAATGTATAAATGTCGATATCCGGTCTAATGTAAGTAGTTGAGGTAAGTTATTGGAATATTATGAATGTTGTTGAATTATGTAGAAAAGAGCCATTAAGGTTAGAATGTATTTTGAGTTGATTGTTGATGTTGTAGCTTGGTTATTGGTTTGGTTGTTGTTGAAATGAGCGAGTTGAATCTCGGGATGCTATATGTATGTGGGAGATGCTGCCCAACTTGTTATAGAACAATATTGGTTAAGCTTGAAATTGTAAGTCTCATGAATAGTAATCGGTCAATGTGACCATTTGCAGCATTTTGGCGAAACTAGAAGGAATTTCGAGTGGCATAAGGGGCATATAAGGTATGTAAAAAAGGGTAAAGCTTTACCTATTCTTTCCTTGGCACGTCCCTAGGTATGATAGGCTTTGATACGAGCCTAGAGGGCGATTCTACCTCGGAATTTACGTCCAAAAACAGCCCTTTTTCATTCATTAGAATTGAAGTGAAAAATTGTAATAGTTAGAAAGATTGTTTTGAACCTCTAACTTGTGTAAGTGAAATCCGAATACCTTAGAACCTTTATGAATGCCGTTATGAAGTTCAATATATGTAATTTATATACGCCACCTCATTTTACTGAGGTAGGCCCACTTTGTCCGGTTATTTCTTATTAATCCGTTTGAACTACTTTTGAATTAAACATTAAGAGATATTTTAAACTACCTTTCCAACTACTAAAGATTAACGATATAATTATTTATTTGAATCATATGACCTACTTTGGGAGTTGTAACTACTTTAGGAAGATTAGTTTGGTACAAAACCTTCTGATCTCCGAAAGACTCATGCTCTGGTTGTTATCAAACGTTTGCTATAAGGTCTATCATCCAAGTTATAATGATCGAGTCTCTACAAAATATTGTATGTTTGGTATTGCATATGGTTTTCTCACTACTCTGCTCGTGCAAGCTTTATACGTCTTTCACCGAGTCCCGGGCCGGGTATGTAATCGTGCACAGTCTCATTGCATTATTCACCGAGTCCCCTCACTGTAGGCCGGCACGCTACACACATATACATATATGATGATCAGATGGTGCGGACGATACGGGGATGGCGGCCAGATGGCGTTTGATAATCCTATTCACCGAGTCCTCGCGAAGGGCCGGGTACGCATATGCATATGATTACATGATTTCATGATTGCTATATATGATGTTTACATGACTTTACTTACCGAGTCCCTCCCTGGAGGGCCGGGTACGTTGTATGTATTTAATGATTTGATGACATGATATGGATATGCATGAGATATAATTCACAGGCAAGTTTTGATTTCCTGATTTCTATATTTATTTTGATAAAGTCCAGTTCGGCTGTGGTTTTATTTACTGTGTTCTGTGCTTTACATACTCAGTACACATTTCGTACTGACCCCCTTTCTTCGGGGGGCTGCGTTTCGTGCCGCGCAGGTACCGACGTTCAGTTTGAGGATCCACCCGCCTAGGCCATCCATCCTGCTTTCTGGGAGTGCTCCTTCTTCCGGAGCTCATACATTTTGGTATATATTTTCTTTTGATACATATGTATACTATTATTCAGGCAAGTAGGGGCCCTGTCCCGTCATATGATTTCGCTATTCTGTTTAGAGGCCTGTGGACATGTATGTGGGTTATGGCCATATCTGTACAGTGCGTGTATGTATTATATGTATGGGCGGTTTATCCACCGCGGCAGCCTTGTCGGCTCGCCTATATATGTGTATATGAATATGGTGGCCCTGTGTGGCCTTTGTTGGTATTTTCTGCGTGCAGGTAAATTCTGGTTAGTAAGAAAAACAGAGGAAACTCTGCCCAAATTTTCTTTACATACTTGAGTTATTATTTTTGGCTTATGGTACGTACGGGTGCCCAGATCGGGCGCTAGCCACGGCCTCAGGTTGGGTCGTGACAAAATGATAAGTTGTCTTGTTCTTTTTCATGACTCATATATATATATATATGTACATGGGCACATGGCCGGTCATGTGCCCCTCCTTTCTTCTTTTTTTTTTCTTTTCCCTCCAAATTTCTTCAAATCTCTAGAAATTTCCTTAAGTCACAAAGATGACTTACTTGTCTTGCCTTGTCATCTTTTTTCCACAAATGTGTTTTGGCCACTAAAGCATAAGGTGATCACATGTTTTATTGCATGGCTTGCAACCAATAGTCAATGCATAAGTGGGGCCCACAGCCACAATGGCTTCTCCAATAAGTCATGAATTAGTAGACATTTCCAAATTCCAAATTTGCCCTTAACACTCCATGCCAATAATATTATGAGCGACTTGCGCATTCAAACAAAACCAGAAAATGTAACTGTTATACCCCGCGTTTTCAGAGCATGAGTTTGACATGTACCTCATCGTACTAATGAGATGTTTTGAAAGGCACAAGCCATGGAAAGTACGTAACAACGAAGAAAAAGGGTGAATTACGATCTCGTAAGTCGTAATCGGGAAAGAATATTTTGAAACACGGGAACATGGCCATTATTAGTGTAATAAGTGATAAATATCATGTATGGAGAATTTCCGGAATATTTCGGGATTGAGCAAACTGAAGAAAATAAGTTCGACGAAAAATTTGAGAAAACGCGGACGGATTTTAGTTAACTTTGGAGGCGCATATCTCATAGTATATGTGGAGTTTTAAGGTGGTTCAAAGTCCTAAAATGAAGTTCGTCGAGTCTAGTTTGTAATGCAACCAACCGTTCATTGATAGGACATCGGAGAGAGAATTATAGACGTTACAAACTGAACTGTCGATGCAGAAACAGCATTCCCGGCGCACCGCTTGCAGCATCTGCTACAAGATCACTTACAAGATAGCTATTACAAGAAACCGACTTCAGCAGTCCGTTTTAAGGTTAAAATCTCATTTTTTTCATCCAAAACTTCCAAAAATTTCCAGAAAATTCAGCAAATAGCAGCAAATATACATCACAACAATTGAGGATTTTGAGTGAGATTTCAAGTAATGAAGTACCAATCGAAGTCCGGCAGCGCATAGTCACGAATATAATTTCATTTGGAATTAGAGGAGCATGGGAACAAGAAAATGTTGAAGAAAGTAAGTTTTAATCCTCTTTTCACATGTTATGGATGATTTATATGTGTTGTGGTATGTGGAAATTCATGAAATATGGTATGTTGAAGTGAAGCCGTGTAGGTGTTATGTCAGAGTGATGAACTAATTTTTATTTAATATTTTGGTTGTTGTTGATATGGATTCCATAATGAAAATGATGGTTTAATGATTTAAATGGAAGTTGGAGTCGTTTGTAAGTTGTTAGAGAAGATAATGTGATTTTAATATGGTTTCTTGAATTTACGTGAATAATATTGTTAACGTGCGGATTGTTAGTGAAGTTTATGAATTTGGAAGGAAGAAATATGTTATGGTTGTTCATGTTGAGTTGGGAAGGTTTCGGGTTCTATGGCATATTATTTGGATTGTTTGAATATTTTTGTGGATTGTTGGAAATGTTATTGAATCATGTTCAATGGTTTTTGAGTTGGTATTTGAACGCGTGAGCAATGATTTGAATTGATTATATATGTTGGTTTGAACGTAATTGGAATGTCGTCGCATTGTGCGAAGAAGGTTGTTGATGATAAAGTGCTTTGAATAAA
>NC_081353.1:1944348-2015019 GCF_029784015.1 Lycium ferocissimum
CCCCTTTTGTTTCATGAATTAATAATTTTTCCAATGTTCACTTTTAACCCCAAATTTCCTTAATATTCCATGCCAACAAAATCATAAGCAACTTATGCTTTAAAACAAGATCGTGGTTAAAAGTCTCGACTTCGTATCCCGGAATAGTCTTGTCCCTAACTTATCGTAGTTAACCCGGATTGTCCCAACGTACAAAATACGAGATATAAGACAATTGCTAGCAAGTAAAGGTGGAGCACTAGAAGCCTGATAGATTGTTGTAGGATATAGACATTTCGACTTGGAAATGGGAAGCAATCAACATGGATTTCATTACAGGTTTACCCTGATCTCACCATATAAAGTCAGCACATTTTCTGCCAGTTTAGACCACTTATACTGCTGAAAATTATGCGAGGTTATCTATCAAGAAGATAGTACGCATCCATGGTGTCCCGATGTCTATTATCTCAGACAGAGGCGCGCAGTTCACAACTAACTTCTGGAAGTCTTTATTGAAGGGACCGAGGACGTAGGTGAACCTTAGTAAAACTTTCCATCCCCAGATAGACGGTCAGGCTGAGCGCAATATTCAGACGCTCGAGGACATGTTACAAGCATGTGTGTTATACTTCAGAGGTGGCTGGGATGATCATTCTCTACTTATTAAGTTCGCATACAATAACAGTTATCATTCTAGCATTCAGATGGCCCCATATGAGGCCCTTTACGGACGGAAGTATAGATCTCCTATCGGTTGGTTCGAGGTTAGAGAATCTAGACTATTAGGACCTGACTTGTTCTAGCAAGCGGTAGAGAAAGTTAAGCTCATTTAGGAGAGATTATTAGCAGCTCAGAGTTGTCAGAAGTCAAATGCAGATAATCGATGACTAGACTTGGAGTTCCAGGTAGATGACTGGGTGTTCTTGAAGATGTCGCCAATGAAGAGAATCATGAGATTCGGTAAGAAGGGAAAACTCAGCCCTAGATACATCGGCCCTTACAGGATTATGCTTAGAGTAGGTCAAGTTGCCTATGAGTTAGACTTATCTTCAGACTTGAAATCTGTACATCCGGTCTTCCATGTATCCATGCTTCGGAAGTGTATCGGAGATCCTTCCAGATTTGTATCAGTAGATGATGTTCAGGTTACAGAGCAATTATCGTATGAGGAAGTTCTTACTGCTATTCTAGACCTCCAGGTTCGTAGGTTACAGACCAAAGATGTAGCCTCCGTAAAATTACTCTAGAGGAATAAGAGCTTAAGGAGATGACTTGGGAAGCTGAGGAAGATATGTGTTACACCTCGAAAAAATTCCCGTTAGCATACAGTGAATAGACAAGCGAGGGGTATGATGTATATGGGGTTTTCACAAGTAAGAAATAGTATTTGACAATCCTAATTAAGATTTCCAAAGACATTCGAGTTAAGGAAAGAAAGTTGTTAAGGGAAGTGAGTCGCAAGTCGAGCGCACGAATAAGAATTTCGAGTGTTAAGTTAATGATGTCTTAATGACCCATTGAGGAAGAGTTATAACGACCCTTAGGATGGTATTGAAGCAAGGAACAAGTGTTAAGAAGGTTCCATAAGGATCGGAGATCAAACGAGTCGACGAAACGATTTCCGAAAAACTGGACCAACCTACGGCCAGACATACTGGTCGTATAAAATATATGGACCGTATGTCCAACCGTAGATTTAGTCCAGTAGAGCATACTTCACTGGACCAGATCTACGGCCAGACATACGGACCGTATAAAACATACGGACCGTATGTTGGTCCGTATAAACTGGTCGGGACTGAACTCAATTTTATATAAGGGACCCTTTTTCATTTCATCTCATTTCATTTCTCACCTCCACCATCCAAGAAACCTCTAGAGAGTTCCAAACACTTCATCCATGAGAAATCCATATAAATCAAGGATCAGCAACAAGAAATCAAGAGAATCTAGTGAAGAAAACCCATTAAAAGTCATCCAAGTCAAGAAATCCCAAGAGAGAGAAAGTAGGGTTTTGGTGCTAAGGGTGAATCACCATTCTAAGCTTATTCCTCCATCATCTAAGGTAAGTTTCATAATCTTTACATGTTGTTTGAAGTTTTTATAAGTTAAGTGTCACGACCCAACCCCGTAGGTCGCGACTAGTGCCCGATCTGGGCACCCGTACACACCCATTAACCCGAAATAACGTACAAGTAGCTTATACCGTGTACAAATTACAAATATTTACGACAAGTGAACGTCGCCCCAAAGCTGTCACAAATGTACGTATATACATATCGTCATCATAATCCAACAGATAATACCACAAATAAGCCGATAAGGCTATCATAGTATAGGGGGACGTCCAAATCACAAATTACACAGTATTACCGACTAAACTGAATACCCATAACCCACACATATATGTCTACGACCTCAAGAGTCATAATAGAATCATATGACGGGACAGGCCCCGCCATACCCGTGAATAAACATATATACATATGCACAATGACGAAATCGAATCAAAGTATAGGCTCCGAACGAGGGGAGCGCTCCAAAGTAGCCGAAGGAACTCCTAAGTCGGCGGATCACCAAAATGAATACACCGTACTCGCGCGGCATGAAACGCGACCCGAAGAAAGGGGGGGGTGTCACGACCCAACCCCGTAGGCCGTGACGAGTGCCCGTTGGGCACTCAAATGCACCTATCATAGAGTCACAAACGGATGGCGTATATATACAAATATCAAACACTGCCTCAGATAATATCAAACACATCCAGGTATATAACAGAAGCCGACAAGGCTGTGTTTCAAATATATACAAATTTCCAAAAAAATTTCGGCAGAGTTTTCTTTGTTTTACGGACTATCCAAAATAACCCTGCACGCAGAAAATACCAACAAAGGCCACACAGGGCCAACAGAGCAACATATATACATATGCGGGCCGACAAGGGCACGCGGCGAATGGAATCGCCCAAACACAACATATACAAACACAATCGTACATGAAGTAGGCACAACCCACAAATATGTCCACGGACCTCTAAACAGACGGACGTAATCAGATGACGGGACAGGGCCCCGCCGTACCCCTGAACGACTATATACAAATGCACGAACAAATATATACCAAAAATATAAGCTCAGGAGAGAGGAGCACTCCAAATAGCGAGAAAAGTGGTGTCCTAAACGGTGGATCACCAAATGCGTGCGTACTGTACTCGCGAGCATGAAACGCGGCCCCGAAGAAAAGGGGGTCGGTACGAAATATGTGCGAGTATGCAAAGCGAGTAAAATGTAGTATACAAATCGAGAGTCACAATCGAAATAGAGTACGAAAGTAAATACATTTCCAAAATATCAAAGTGTTACTTCAAAATATAAATCATGCATAGGGCACGGAAATATGGTCGCCCCATTGTCGATGGCGCCATAACACAAGACATAACACCGAAAGTTTCAAATCTCCGAATCTCCGTCACATATCATACACGGCATATCACCATACACGAATCACACCAAATATAAGTGGAACCCGACCCTCGAGCGAGAGGAACTCGGTGAACCATGAACACAAAAAAGATAACACCGGAGTATATCATAATGCCGCGCGACAACAAAATCGGCCCGGGAACCGGCTAATAACGATATCATAGTAGGCACGAGCGGAGTAGTGAGTAATCATATGCATAAAATCATTATCATAAATCCAAAAGATAAGTAAAATAGTCATATTCGAAATCGGAATAATAATTATTACTTTTTGTTTCAAAAGTTATTGAATTCACATAAAAGAGCGTCGCGGGACCCACGGACGAGTATAGACCCGAACTGAGCCCGCCTATGAAAAACGTACTCATCCTATGTCATACAACCTCCTACAAAAATCTCAAAGCAATCCGAGCTTTTCTGTGAAAGTTATGAGCGTTTGAAATTTGGAATCGCTAAAGAATAAACTTTAAAACAAAAATCAGCTTTCATGTAATCTTTACAACTTATGAATTCCAAGAACATAAGGATCAATGTTTTGTAATGTCAACATAAGAATTCCAAGGAACAAGTGCGATTCATAAACATGCTCGGATTGCGAGAATAAGTTTCCTCGAGGCTCGTATCATAGCCTACTTTAACTAAGGCATGCCAAGGAAAGAAGGTTACTTTACATACCTCAACGCTCTCCAATATAATCCAAACGTGAGCTAAATCCAACCTACGCTTCGGGCTGTCCAATGTCTACAAATAAGCCATGAGATGCCAAACATTAGCTAGAGACATTTTGGGCATTTAATTCCAAATTTGCCCTTAATTCTACAGAAATTTGGGCCAAGATTTCCCCTCAGAATAGGCCACCCGAGAATTTAACTCGGCCAAATCAATCAACAACAACAACAATAACCAACCTAGCAACATCAAAACCCAATCCGGAAGACAATATAACAATAATAGCTCTCTTTCCATCATTCAACAATATTCATAATTTCAATTCAACGGCTTACCTTCAAGCCAACCTCGACGCTCATTTATTCAAATACTAACCCGAACCCATACCAACAATATTTAAAGACATTCTAATCAATTCATACTACATTTCCAACAATCCATAAATTTTCCAAACCTACCCGAAATCAGCCCCTAAAACCGAGACACCCCTTTTTCATGTTCCTCATTTCCAAACCATGATTTGTATCCACAATTCGCATTCTAACAATGCTATTCTCATCAATAAACAATTTACATTGAATATACAATAACCTCCAAAACAGTCCGCAACAATTACCACATCATTTTGAGTCACTAAACATTCATTTCCAACATAGAATTCATAGCGACGACGACTAAAACATTAAGCGACGTTAATTCAATTCTCATATAATAATGGCCTACATTCGGCCATAACCTTCCACCAACATACAAAGATGATTTTTTTCATTCTTCACCCTACAATGATCATAACAATGCTAACTAAGCTTTAATTCATAGTTTCAACACAACACAACACACACCACTTGCACGGATGGCACCCTTACATACACAACTCATATCCCACATACTATTTTTCATGATATTCATCCAATTTAACATACTACAAGATAAAACAATCTTTATAACACATAAAACATAATGAATTCTTACCTTTTCTCTTCAATTCCACAATATGCTGTGGTTTCCAAAGATGAAAAATAATGGGTTGATCGCTCCAACGACACCTCCACGCTACTTAGGGACCTAAATATAGTGGGTTTACACCAAGGGAAAAATTTTGGAAGGGCTAGAAATGGGAGTTGATTTTTCATGGGTGTGGCGAGAGCTTCCATGGAGAGGTCCTCAACTTCCCTTTTTTTTTTCTAAGTGAATAAAGTGAAATGAACTAATGGTCATCTTTTAAGTAGAGCAAGACTTGGTCAAGGGTCCCTTGGCCCACATTAATGTGTTGTTCCAATTAAAATTGAACACAATTTGTGTGGGCCAACACCCACTATACACGGCCAACCAAGGAGAATGGATGACTTTTTCAACTTCCAATTTTATCACTTTTGGTCCCAAATTTTCCTAATTGTTCCATACCAACAAATTCATGCACAACTTATAACTCAAAATAAAATCGAAGGTCAAAAATTCCGACTTTGTATCCCGAAATAGTTTTGTCCTTAACTTATCATAATTAATCCGGATTATTCCAACGCACAAACATACGGGTTCTAACAGGGGGTCAGTACGGAATATGTACTGAGTGTGCAAAGCATGAAATATAGTAATCAGGATCATAGTCAAAACCAAAAGTACAGAAAGTAAATGCAATATCCAAAATATCAAAATGCTTACTCATAAAAATACAAATCATGCATAGGGCTCTTAGAACGATGGTAATAGCTCTATCGTCGATGGCGCCATACCACATCATACTCCAGAAGATTTCATATCTCCGAATCCCCGACACACATCATAACACATCATAATAACACAGCATAACACCAAACGGAACCCGACCCTCTAACGAGGAGCTCGGTGAACCGTAACACATCATACTCCGAAATTTATCAAAGTGCGCAGACACATAACCGGCCGGGACTCGGTGAAGGATGTAGTAACATAATGCACGAGTAAAATTTATTGAGCAACTATATGCGGTTTAAAACATTTTCAAAAGACTCGCCAAATTAATCAAAATGAACCATTATTTAAAAACAAGGCGATAGTCTCTCAGGTTTCTTCCAAATGTCGTTTGAAGGCATATCAAATAGAATTTTAGGACTCATAAATACGTATTAAACTATATGACGTAATTTATGGAACTTGGGCATAATCGTCATTATAAACTCGATAGAGAAATAGGTAATCGCCGCTCGAGGGGTAAAGCGATCATTACACTAAATCCTTTCAAAAGTCGTTATCATTACATAAAGGAAGACCTCGGGGCCCACGACGAGTATCAAACCAATCCGAGTCCGTTTATGAAAGTTGGAGACCTTATCCATTACGGAATCTCGCGAACGTTTCAAAGCGATCCGAGCTCGCCTTTGAAAGTTACGATCGTTAAAGTTACGGAACTTTTTTTGAAATAAAAGTCTTCATGAAATATTGGAAATCAAATCATATAAAAACATAAGAATCATGGTTCGATTTGTATTAAGAGAGCCAACATTAAGAGACGAACAAGAATCGCACCCAACTCGGATCTTAAGAATGGAGTTGCCCCGAGGCTCGTGTTCTAGGCTATTTGCAACCAAGACATGCCAAAGAAAGAAAGAGTAAGCTTCACATACCTCGTCCGCTTCCTAAATTAATCCAAACTTACGTCACGGCTTCTCCAAAATCTACAATAACATCATTTGGCATCAAACATTAGCCATAGATTCTTAAAACTTCAATTTCGACTAGCACTTAATTTTATAGAAATTTAAAATAGATCTCCCCCCGTTTATATGCCTATATATGAATTCTCAATTCAACAACCAACACAATCACAACAATACCAACATTAAACATAATATTTCCAACTTCAAAACACTTCATACACGCCATATATGGTGTTTGTCCCATAATTCCATCACATAACCATTTTATCACAATTTTACAAGTCCTTCTTCGTAAATAAATCAATACGAACACAAATAGAAAGAGATTCATACCTTTCGCGATAATAATGCTATATCTTCACTCCTTCACCTTGAACTTAAGCGACAACGCATTAATACACAATTTTGTAGTTGCAACTATACGCTGTCTGGACCGAAATTTGGGAATTATACCTGGTTTTGGGTTACAAATTAGTGGTGGGTGGTTGGGGAATTTTCTGGAGTTTTTGGGAAGGTTTTGGGTGGTTTGGGATGAAAATGGGGGGTCTCCCCCTTTTATAGAACGGTCCGGGTTCTGCTTTTGGACCGACCTATTTTCTTCGCCGCGTTCGCACCCCCTTTGGGCGCTCTATCGCTGGTGGTCGGTTCGCTTGATCCGATCGCGCCTTTGTTGGAAAAAGGTCATACCTCTTGATCCCGATATCGTGTGGGAGCCCACGACCTATGGTTGGAAAGATATTTTAATTATCTACAACTTTCATTCTTTGTGTTTTTCCAAATTCCAAACTTATAATACCGTGTTTTCCCCTCCAAGTCAGATCATCCGAAAATGTTTCTTTAAATCGCCCTTTTGGAAGGCTTATGCCCATATTTGGCTTATGGGTCCTTTTTAGGACTTTCTCCACCTTTCATGCACTACTCATATGTCTCTTCATATGTCTTTTATAAAACTCCAACGTGTGGACCCCACTTAGCTTGCAGCAACGAGGGTTTCTCGTTAAGTGTCATACGAACCAATTCACCCCATATGGTCTCTAAATGTCATATATATATATATATATATTATCACATTCTTATAATATAGACTTCATCCCGAACCCGGCTTATAATTTGAACCGTTTTTCGTGAATTTTGGCCCTTGGCCTTCGCGCGTTCGCGCCACTAGCGCGTTCGCAGCATTCTAATAATATTCACTTGTAACGTCCATATCTCCTTACCCCGATGTCCGATTGAGGAATGGTTTGTTGCGTTGGGAACTAGACTTCCCGAACTTCACTTTAGACTTTTGTTTCCCTCCAAAACTCTTAATATACTAAAACACATTCTTTCCTCCAGTTAGACCAAATTTTTGTTCCAACCTTGCCCAACTTTCCTTCAAAGCCTCGGAAGCTTAATTCCCTTTAGTTTCCGATCTCCCACTTCACGTATATCAAAAGTTAATGCGAACTCGGACTCTTGTAATTGTAACGCAGTACCTATGATCTTGCATTTCCTTGACCATAACTCTGATGTTTGCACTTGAATAGCTAATGCCTAATGAATTTCAACGTACCGAAACTACGGGGTATAACATTAAGACTCACGAATCGTAGAAGAGCATGTGAAATGGGTCATGAATGTGTGAAAAGTGCCATTAATGAGTAGTAGTTGGAGTGAATCATGGAAATGAATATGTTGATGTTGTGAATGTGTTATAAATGACGTTTAGAACATGAAATAAGTATTGGATATGGAAGAATCGACGATGGACTTTATAGTCATGAATATGGAGGGTGAGTAGAATTGTGAAACAAAATCATATGAATGAATGACGATTGTTGTTAGTGATATTGTGATGATTGTTATGAATGTTGGGAGTTGATATGGAATATGGCGGAAAGTAGTATAAACAAAGGAAATGCTGCCCAAATTTCTATAGCTTTAGTAAGTATGTTTCCACGATAATATACCTAATGTTGATACGAATTATCTTGAAGGTATAGACGAGTGCACTAAAGGAGAACGAGCAAGCGATATAATAGTTAAACGACAAAGGTATGTGAGGCTTAGCCCTTTCTTTCTAAGGCATGAGTTATATGGCATGAATTTCCTCTTTCTCATGAATGTTCCCTTCTCTAGAAAGCCATGAGTCTTTATTCATGAAAGATCATACGAGATAAGAGATATGTTTGTGAGCAAGATAACGATGATGATAGCGAAAGTCTAGAAATGTTATAGTTATGATATGATGTTCCTATTAAACTAATGAAGCTATCCATAGTCCATTGATGTTGATCATTATATACACTCACCTTATGTTGTCCCTTCAAGGTGAGGCAGGATACTTATGAGTGTTCCATAACAAAGTCGGGGGTTCACGACCTTATGTCACCCCGACAAAGTATGATTATCTACGAGTCCTTATGCATGTATTACTATAAGTATACTATGATGAGTTATGATAAGCACATTATGATAAGCATACTATGATGAGCATGATATGATGAGTACATGATGATATCACACCGCGCCTATATGGCCGGGCAGTCACCGCCAAGGCAAGCAGCTATACACCATGGCCAAATGGCATGGCGACACCACTGTGGGCGGCTATGGACAGAGATTATATCCCGTGACGCTGGAGGCACGGACGCGAGTCATAAGGCTATTGTTTATACACTTAGAAAGTACCTATATGGTCGGGCATCTTATACATTTGTGCATATATGAGATGATGATGAGTATGAAAGTAAGCCACATGTATGATTTCCTTTATGACTCGATCGATTGCTCTTCATCATGATTGCTCTTCATTGATGCCTCCTTATTTCATTGATATCTTATTATAGTTTATGTCTTACATACTCAGTACAATATTCGTCTTGCTTTTATTTCTTCGGACGTTGTGTTCATGTGTTGTAGATGGGGAGGTGATCCGGATTCATAGAGCTAGCGGTCAGTTGAGAGCACTGTGTCCTGTTGGAGGTGCCATTGATTATTCTTTTGGTACATATCTATGTAAATTCATGATTGGGCACGACGGGGTCCTGTCCCGTCCAGATGTCTAGTATTCTAGTAGAGGCTCGTAGATGCGCAGTGTGGGTAGCATGGTCCCATAGTGTTCATGTATATGTATGCATGTATATGTATATATTATTTTGATAGCCGAAGGGCTTAGGTTATAAAAGCAAATATGTTTCCGAAAATGACAGTTTCATATGATTACGAGCATATAGTGTGAATAAGAGCAGATAAGCAGTAACATAAGTGGTGTTCAGTGGTTAGCCCCGGATACCCGTCGCGGCTCGTAATTTGGAAGGACCAACCCCGTAGGTATGACTAGTGCCCAATGGCACACAAACACACTATCAAACGCTATCACAAGGTATATCAAACGCATCAGTATATAACGAAGCCGACTAGGCTATATTTCAAATTTAGATAATTTCGAGAGAAAAATTTATATTGAGTTTCCTTTGTTTTACGGACTATCCAAAATAACCTGAATTGTATAGAAATACCAACAAAGCCACACAAGGCCAACAACACAACATATATACATATGCGGACCGGCCGCGCGGAATGGATCGCCCAAACACAACAGTACAAACACAACCGTACGGAAGTAGGCACAACCCACATACATGTCCACGGACCTCTAAATAGACGACGACGAATCATATGACGGGACGGGGCCCCGCAAGTACCCATGGACAAATATATACAATGCAACCCGACGAATATATACCAAAAATATAAGCTCCGGAATGAGAGGAGCACTCAAATAGCGAGAAAAGGTGTCCTAAACGGGTGGATCATGTAAAGCGTGCGTCGTTCATTGCTGCTTAGAGCATGAAACGCGGCCCCAAGAAAGGGGGTCGGTACGAAATGTATGCGAGTATGCAAAGCAAAAATATAATATACAAATCTGAGATCAAATCGAAATAGGGGTACAGAAAGTAAATGCATTTCCAAAATATCAAAATGTTACTTCAAAATATAAATCATGCATAGGGCACGGGAAATATGGTCGCCGACAAGGCGCTATAACACAAACATAACACCGAGAAAGTTTCAAATCTCCGAATCTCGTCACATATCATACACAGCATATCGTCATACACAGCATCACACCAAATATGAGTGAAACCCGGCCCTCGAGCGAGGAACTCGGTGAACCATAAACACAGCATAACACCGAAACGTATCATAATGCGCACACAACGTAACAGAACTGCCCGGAACCGCGAACGATATCATAGTAGGCACGAGCGGAGTAGTGAGTAATCATATGCATAAAATCATTATCATAAATCCAAAAGATAAGTAAAATAGTCATATTCGAAATCGGAATAATAATTATCACTTTTGTTTCAAAGGTTATCGAATTCACATAAAAGGGCGTCACGGGACCCACGGACGAGTATAGACCCGAACTGAGCCCGCCTATGAAAAACATACTCATTATATATCATACAAACTCCTACGAAAGTTTCAAAGCAATCCGAGCTTTTTCGAGAAAGTTATGGGCGTTTGTAGTTTTAGAATCGTTAAAGAATAATTTCTTTCCAAAAAAAACAATCAGCTTTTACAAAACCTTTGCAACTTGTGAATTCCAAGGATATAAGGATCAATGTTATGGCATATTAGAACAAGAATACCAAGGAAACAAATGCGAATCATAGACAAGCTCGGATTTGCGAGAATAGAGTTTCCTAGAGGCTCGTATCATAGCCTACTTTAACTAAGGCATGCCAAAAGAAAGGTTACTTTACATACCTCAAACGCTCTCCAAAAATGATCCAAACTCAAGCTAATCCAAACTATGATTCGGGCTGCCCACGATCTAAAAATAAGCCATAAAATGCCAAACATTAGCTAATGACTTTTAGGCCTTAAATTCCAAATTCGCCCTTAATTCTACAGAAATTTGGGCCCTGTAAATAGGCCACCCCGAGAATTTAACTCGGCCAAAACAATCAACAACAACAACAATAACCAACCTAGCAACATCAACAACCAATTCGGAAAGCAATACAACAACAATAGCTTTCTTTTCCATTATTCAACAACTTACATAAATTAATTCAACGGCTTACATTCAAGCCACATTATCGCTTATATATTCACATACCAACCAGAACCCAAACCAACAACATTTCAAGACATTCTAAGCAATTCATAAACATTTCCCACAATCCAAGTTTTTCTCCAATTCAGCCGAAAAACAAATTTCCAACCGAGAGCTTGACTTCTTTAATTTTTTTTTCTTCATTTTCAAATCATGATTTGTATCCACAATTAACATTCTAACAATGCTATTCTCATCAATATACAATTTTCATTAAATGCACAAAAGTCTCCAAATCAGTCCGCAACAATCACAATATCATTTTGAGTCACTAAACATTCATTTCCAACATAGAATTCATGGCGACGACAACTAAAACATTAAGCGACGTTAATTCAATTTTGTTACAATAATGGCCTACATTCGGCCATAATCTCCCACCAATATACAAAGATGATTTTCATTCATTTTTCACCACTACTATGATCATAACAATGCTAACTAAACTTCAATTCATAGTTTCAACATAACCCAACACACACAACACACACATACTCACACGGATGGCACCCCCTTACACACAACTCATATCCAACCTCACATTTTTCATGATATTCAACCATATTAACATACTACAACATGAATATAACCTTCATAACACAAAAACAAGATCAAATCTTACCTTTACTCTTCAACTTTCAATAGGCTAGGGTTTTCCAAAAGATGAAAAATAATAGGTTGATCGCTCCAACGATGCTTCCACGCTACTTAGGGACCTCAAAATAATGGGTTTACATCAATGAAATAATTTTGGAAGAGCTAAAAAGAGGGGATGATTTTTGGCCTTCTTGGCCGAGAGCTTGCTCTTCACCTTGGTCTCTCTCTTTTTTTTTTTTTTGCTAAGTGTTGAATGGGAATGAGTAAGGATGACTAGTGGTCATCTTTTGCCACTTAAATGAAGAATACAATTGTCCCTTGGCCCACATTAATGTGTTGTCCCAATTAAATGTTGACACAAAATTGTGTGGGCCAATCTCCACACTACACGGCTAGCCATGGAATTTGTGGATGATTTCAACTTTCAATTTTATCACTTTTGGTCCCAAATTTTCCTAATTGTTCCATACCAATAAATTCATGCACAACTTATATCTCAAAATAAAATCAAAGGTCAAGAATCCCGACTTTGTATCCCGAAATAGTTTTGTCCTTAACTTACCATAATTAATCCGGATTATTCCAATGTACAAAAATGTGGGTTCTAACATCCTCCTCCCCTTAAGAACATTCGTCCTCGAATGTTAGATTAACCTTACGGGTCATACAAACAACTTGGGGGAGTTTCCTTTTCAACTATCACAACAATACACTCATAGATCAAACAACATAGTCAAATGGAGAATTGGATTACACATGTGAGGCTCGAAAATAAATGAGGATACTTCTTCTTCATCTCGCTCCTCCCTTCCCGGTCACTTCCTCTCGATTATTATTCCGCCACAGCACTTTCGTAAGCCATATCTTTGTTCCGCAACCTTTTTACCCGATGATCCAATATGGCTATAGCCGCTTCCTCATAAGATAGCTCTCCGTGACCGGATATCATCTACGGGAAAGACTCGGGAAGGGTCACCAATACATTTACGAAGCATAGAAACATGAAATACACGGTGAACCGCTCCCAAATCGCCCGGAGATCTAACTCATAAAGCAACCTTGCCTATTGTGCGAACAATCGATAAGGTCCAATATATCTTGGGACTGAGCTTCCCTTTCTTGCCGAATCTCATAACACCCTTCATCGGTGACACTTTCAGGAAAACCCAATCGCCAATCTGAAACTCCAAAGGTCGACGGCTGTTATACCTCGCATTTTGCGCATTTGAATATTTCGAGTTAATGGCGGGGAGCTAAGGACGAGGTTACATTTTCTGGTTTTGTTTGATGCGCAAGTCACTCATAATATTATTGGCATGGAGTGTTAAGGGCAAATTTGGAATTTGGAAATGTCTACTAATTCATGACTTATTGGAGAAGCCATTGTGGCCGTGGGCCCCACTTATGCATTGACCATTGGTTGCAAGCCATGCAATAAAACATGTGATCACCTTATGCTTTAGTGGCCAAAACACATTTGTGGAAAAAAGATGACAAGGCAAGACAAGTAAGTCATCTTTGTGACTTAAGGAAATTTCTAGAGATTTGAAGAAATTTGGAGGGAAAAGAAAAAAAAAAAAAAAAAAAAGGAGGGGCACATGACCGGCCATGTTCCCATGTACATATATATATATGAGTCATGAAAAAGAACAAGACAACTTATCATTTTAACTTCAAGAAAATTCAAGAAGTTTGGAGAGAAAGAAAGAAAAGAGAGAGAGGCAACCACTCGGCCAAGCAAGCTGGCCGAAGATGGTCCCTTAAGTTTGATGGTGAAAAATAGTTCACTCCTTGTCTTCCTACTAATTAGAAGGTCCTTGTTAACATGAGCTAGTTGTTGGAGCAAGCAAGGCATCCGTTTGCATGATTCATGGCCTTAGCCGAGAAGAGGAGGTAAGATTTCATTCTTATTTTCATATATTATGGATGGTTTGTGAGTGTTGTGAAGTGTGGAAATGATGAAAGTCATGAATATGTGGATGTTGTAATGTAGCCGTGTGCATGTAGTGGTGTGTCGGAATGATGGATTAAATGCATTTAGCGTGTTTGTGTGTTGTTGTAGAGTGTAGAAAATGAATGAAACTCATGAAATTTTATGTGTGGAGGTTGGCCGTTTATGGGCTGGTTTGGGGCTGCCATGTTGAACTAATTTTATGTAATATTTGGTTGTTGTTTATTGAGGATTAGGTGATGAAAATGAAGGTTTAATTACTCAAGTTGAAGTTGTAGCTGCTTGTGGGTTGATTCTGGAAGGTAATGTGATTTCAATGTGGCTTCTTGTTTCGATGAAAAATGATGTTGTTAATGTATGGAATTGTTGATATAGTTTATGAATTTGAAAGAAAGAATTAAGTCGTTATTGTTCTTGTTGAAATTGGAAGGTTTCGGGTAAGATTGGATGTTGGGTTGGACATCTTGAATTATCTATCGATATTGTTATTATGATTGTTGGTTTGGTTGTTGTGATTTGGCGAGTTGAATTCTGGGGTTGTTGGATTTACAAGGGAAATCTTTGCCGAAATTTCGGTAGACAAGTGCTACCTTAAGATTCAACTTCTAAATGCTCTAATTGACGTTTGGTAAATGTGACCAAATTTTAGATTTTGGCGAACTTGGAACTGGAATTTGGAGTAGCGTAAGAGGCAGAAAAAGGTATGTAAGGTCTTACTCTTTCTTCCTTGGCATGTCTTAGGCATACTAAGTTGGATACGAGCCTCGGGGACTACTCTATCCTCCGAAATCCGCATCTAAAGTTACCCCCTTTTCATTCAGTAGAATTGAATTAGATATTCATGAATAGTTGAAAGAATTGCCTAGATATCTAGAACTTGCACAAATGAGACCCGATCACCTCATAACTCTCATAAGTCATGCCATGAAACGTATTATACGTAAATTGTGTACGCCGCCTCATTTGACTCGAGGTGGGCCCACTATTCCCAAATCCTCTCCTGTTGTCCCATTTGGCTTATTTTCATTCTATAGTCAAGGAAAGCTTTTGGTTATTATTCCGACTACTAACTAATAGTTGTTTTAACAAATCCATTGATTCCAAAGCATGATTCTTCTCCTCCGATAGCTAGTAAATGTTTTCCAAAGTGCCCGCATTTTCCCAGAACAAAGGTTTATGGCAAAGTAAGTTTTACAACAATGACTATGAACATGTTCTACAATGACATGGGTGATGTCAAGGAAGAAAATGTTTACATGATGAATATGACCATGATGATTCTATGATTAAAGGTTCCAAGTTTATGATTCCGGATTAAGATGAGAACGTTACCGTTTCTTGAATTCTCAACTCTATTCATGAATAATGTCTATTTTTAAAGATTCCAAGTAATACGGAACAAGGCCTTATGATCCTGGTTTATGTTTTCTCATGATATTACTTTTCATTAATAGTCTCGCCTTATATTAATCGTTCCTTCAAGGTGAGGCAAGCGCCCATAGCTATTCTATAATATAATCGGAGGTTTCCGACCTTACGTCACTCCGATGGATACATGATTTTCTTGGGCTCTCCCGTACTTATATGACCTATGTATATGAAATATGTATACGTACATGGGGTGGGGGGAAGGGATACATGGGAAATGGGAAGGAACCATGTTTCATTGCCACGGGTCATTTGGCTTATCATCCGGACGCGGGATGCCGGACGCTGGATTTATCGGGCGAGCCGGAAAGTATTTCGGCGCAATGTGGGCGGGCCGACGCCAGTCTGCTATGATACTATGATACATACATGATATGCTATGATACTATGATACACTATGATATGCTATGATATAACATGATATGACATAAATTCTATTTTCTATGTCTATGAAAAGAAATGTTCTCTTTTTCTAAAAAGGAAAAATAAGCATGTACGGTATCCAGCCAAAAAGGCATTCACATGTACAGGTTATTCCTTTATCTCACGATATGATATCCCATTATTGCTCATGCTTATATCTCCTACTATGTTGCTACTCCTGCCTTACATGCTCGCACATAGCCGTACCGACCCCTCTTCTTCGGGGTCGCGTTTCATGCCGCGTGTGTACCCGACGATGGCCGAAGCTAGCATAGAAGATGCCCAGCGGAGTTGGTAGGCTCCACTTGTCCTGGAGTACTGCCGAGTCATAGTATATGTGCCATGATGATTTGTTCGGAGTTAGAGACTTTGCAGACAGAGTCGTGGGTATTGGGTTGTCATGTGTAAACGGCTCCAAGAAGTTCGATATGTTATTATGTTTCGTGTCACGAGTCTTATGTGATGTCAGATTTTACTTATGGAAAAAAAAAATTCTATGTATTCATTTCTTACTAATTCATAAGTTCATATGTGTAATAAGAGTTAGCGGGTTCGCTCGGCTCCGAATATGGGGTCGGGTGCCCATCACACCCTAGTAAAGTCGGGGTGTGACAACGGCGATTATCTGCATATGATTTCTGTCGACTCTGAGCCGCTAACAACCGCTCTCGAATGAGTTTCACCTTATCTACGGCCTGCTGGACCATATCTGGGCCAATCAACTCAGTCTCCCCAACATCAAACCAACCGATCGGTAACCTACACTTTCCCCGCCATATAATGCCTCATAAGGTGCCATCGAATGGGAGTGGTAGCCGTTATTATAAGCAAATTCAACCAGTGGCAAATGATCCTCCCAGCTACCCCTGAAATCAATAACACAGGCTCACAACATATCTTCCAATGTGATAACATAGTGCGGCTTCCGTCCGTCGGACCGGGGATGGAATCTTGTCAGACCGAGACTCACTTGCGTCCCCAATCCGCCCGAAAGGATCTCTAGAAATTAGGTAAGCGGGCCTACTGTCGTGAGATAATAGATAAAGGAACTCCGAAGTCGCACAATCTCCGATATAAAGCCCGGCATAATCTACCGGCTGATAGGTAGTGAATAGGAAGAAAATGAGCTGATTTTATCAACCGATCAACGATAACCCAAATAGAATCATACTTCCGTGGAGTGCGAGGTAAACCTCGTAATGAAATCCATATTAATGATCTCCCACTTCCAACCAACCTAGCAACATCAACAACCAATTGGGAAAAAGCAAAAAACAACAACAAATTTTCTTTTCCATTATTCAACAACAACTTACATAAATTAATTCAACAAGCTTACATTCAAGCCACATTATCGCTTATATATTCACATACCAACCCGAACCCAAACCAACAACATTTCAAGACATTCTAAGCAATTCATACAACATTTCCCACAATCCAAGTTTTTTCTCCAATTCAAATTTCGAAAAATGTTTCCAACCGAGAGCTACATTTCTTTAATTTTTTTTCTTCATTTTCAAATCATGATTTGTATCCACAATTCACATTCTAACAATGCTATTCTCATCAATATACAATTTTCATTAAATGCACAAAAGTCTCCAAATCAGTCCGCAACAATCACAATATCATTTTGAGTCACTAAACATTCATTTCCAACATAGAATTCATGGCGACGACAACTAAAACATTAAGCGACGTTAATCAATTTTCATATAACAATAATGGCCTACATTCGGCCATAATCTCCCACCAATATACAAAGATGATTTCTTAATTCATTCTTCACCCTACTATGATCATAACAATGTTAACTAAACTTCAATTCATAGTTTCAACATAACCCAACACACACAACACACACATACTCACACGGACGGCACCCCTTACACACAACTCATATCCAACCTCACATTTTTCATGATATTCAACCATATTAACATACTACAACATGAATATAACCTTCATAACACAAAAACAAGATCAAATCTTACCTTACTCTTCAACTTTCAATAGGCTAGGGTTTTCCAAAAGATGAAAAATAATAGGTTGATCGCTCCAACGATGCTTCCACGCTACTTGGGGACCTCAAAATAATGGGTTTACATCAATGAAATAATTTTGGAAGAAAGCAAAAGAGGGATGATTTTTGTCTTTCTTGCCGAGAAGCTTCTTGCTCTTCACCTTGGTCTCTTTTTTTTTTTTTTGCTAAGTGTTGAATGGAATCAGTGAAGACGGACTTGAATGTCATCTTTTGCCACTTAAACGGAAGAATACAATTGTCCCTTGGCCCACATTAATGTGTTGTCCCAATTAAATGCTGACACAAAATTAGAAAGGGCCAATCTCCACACTACACGGCTAGCCATGGAATTTGTGGATGATTTCAACTTCCAATTTTATCACTTTGGTCCCAAATTTTCCTAACCGTTCCATACCAATAAATCTTACGCACAACTTATATCTCAAAATAAAATCAAAGGTCAAGAACTGGGACTTTGTATCCCGAAATAGTTTTGTCCTTAACTTACCATAATTAATCCGGATTATTCCAATGTACAAAAATGCGGGTTCTAATAGCTCGGGTCGTGACAATATGAAATCTAGATACCCCCATCTATTTCCAATCTCATAATAGGCCATGACACTATCGTCTCTAGCTGAGTACTATGTTGCCAGTTACCTTCATTGGTCATGTGACGCCATTATTATTGTGATTGTTGTAGCCCAGTGTGGCATTATATCATATTGTTGGGATGTGAGGTAGGTTGATAGTAGTACTATTACTGAGGAGACTCTGTCAAAAATTTTATAGACTTATGAGAGTTTAACATTTGAGGGCGAATGTTTCTAAGGGGGGAAGGATGTTACACCTCATGCTTTCGTACATTGAGTTTCGTTGTGAGTTGGTCATCATAGACATAGAGAGCGGGATTATCTTTGAGGATATATGAGATTAGAAATGTCCATCTTAAGTATACGAGAGTTTATGTTCATGTTTAGTGAGTGTTGGAAAGTTTAAAGGTTAAACGAATCGGCGAGAATGTGTTTTGATGAAAGTTGAGTTTTGAGGGGTGATATACGAATACAGACGGTATATTTGAGATACCCCCACTGTATAATTGAAAAAGTGGGGGGTGAGTTTCTGTAATTGATTTATGGTCCATTTATACGGTCCGTATATTGGACCGTATATCAGTGGCGGTGGCAGCTTATTTTTGTATATAATTTGACCTCTTCTCATTTTAACTTCATTTTAATATTTCTCTAGATTTTTAATATTTCTCTAGATCCTAAACACCCCTAAAAACCCTCTCCATCATATTCAACTATCACCAAGTGAAATCAAAGGTTTAAAGTAAGATTCAAGTGTTAAATATCCCGGGCTGCTCATCGGATCCTAGTTCTTCTTCTTCTAGTAGATTTGGGGGATACTTAAAGGTGAAGTAATCTTGATATTAGATTGTTCTTGAGCTCTGGAGGTAAGAACTTATTATATTTTCATGTTACTAAGCTTGTTAGGCTTTAACCGACTAGTGAAAGATGGAATTAGTAGTGGAAAGCTCAAACTGCGATGTAGAATACGTGTGAGTGCTGGCTATTTTGGACGATAGTTTGTTGTATGTTATGAGCTGATTTCTTTCTGTATGTTGATGTATTGGTTGTGTTGATGTTGATATACTTTATGAATTTGGAAGAAGGAAGTGTATAAGTAGTGTATGCAAAGTGTATATCAGGCTACTTTGATGTATGCTCTTGGATTTCGATTGCCTGCTTAGGAAAGACTTTAACCGAGGTTGTTGTTGCTAATACAACCGTTGACGGTGTTGTAGTTATTAAAGAGTAGGGGAAATATGCTGCCCAATTTATTTTAGAACCGAAGTACCGATTGATATACGCGATATACTAGCGTCATCTAAGTTCGTATATGCATTCCTTTGTAATGTGATCGGGCGTGCTAGCTACGACATAGAGTTCGTTGTCGATCAGGACAAGGACTCCGAGGTATGTAATTGCTATCCTTTCTTTCTTGGCATGATTCCGTATATAGTGAGAGCCTGACAAACCTCATAAAGAGAAACTATCGGTTAGAGCTTCTCTTAGAGGTGTACAGCCTTTTGAGTGTTATGTTGTATCTTCCGAGGGATTCTTATTCACTCCTTAGTTCCTTGATATTAGAAGAGTTAGAAAGAGACATGTTAGCGCCTTCATACTTTTCAGCATATACTCAATACAACATGATATACATATATTCTCTTTAGCCTGGCTAGTTGGCCGGGAAACGTTATTGCCCGGCCTACGGGCTGACAAAACATTATTTCGACCTACGGATCAGCAAACATTATTGCCGACCGATCGGTCACCGAGACATTATTGCACGGCCTTACGGTCGCTGAGATTTTTCTGATTGCCCCGCCTTTGGTCGCCAGTGAGATATATGATATTATTGTATTGCTTTTGATATGAGACAGATCAGGTAAGTTATTTAAGGGTATTCATTGGCCTCCAATTTATTATGCTTTCAGTTCAATTTCAGTTTAAGTTATTCTATATCCTTACATACTCGGTACATTATTTCGTACTGACGTCCCTTTTGCCGGGGACGCTACATTCATGCCTGCAGGTGCTGATAGACAAACTGACAAACCTCCCCAGTAGGTGGGACCAGATATCATATGATTGGTGAGCTTCCCTTGTCCGGAGTTGCTAGGTCTATTTGGAGTCTTCCTTTGTGTATTTAGACATGACGGGTAGGCCGGGGCCCTTTCCCGACCATGATACAGTTATGTTTTCCTTAGAGGCTTATAGACGAGTCCTATATATAGTATTGTAGCCTTATCGGTCCTTTTGTATATGTCTATTTTGATACCGCTGGGTACGTACGTTATAGCGGCCTCATCGGATTGCGCAATTATACATATGTTTTGGATGTGTGCCCTGTTCAGATGAGATAGCCAGTCTTTATATATATATACACAGAGTGTGGCCTTGTCGTCTTTGTTGGTATCGTCTGTTTGCAAGTAGGCCATGTCGGCCTAAGTTGAGGGTCACCCCTCCAGAGCTACAGGTTCAGAGTGGTTCGCTCGAGCCGAGTGTGGCACGAGGTGCCGGCCACTCCTCTCTAAATTTGGGGCGTGCTAATTTGCTCGAAGTCTTGGTTGGCTTTCTGGCGGATTCTTTCACTTTCTCAAGCTCATCTTTTAAGGTCGGGATGTCACCGATCAGCTGAGAGTCCCTTCTGCTGAGCTCAGACTTGTAAAATTCAACCTCACGATTCTTGTCCTCCAAATTGGCAGTTAACCTGTCAAAGTCTTCAATACAGCGCTTCAGGCCTTCACCAATAAGAACCCCGGCCTAAATATATAAAAAAAAGAAAAAAAAAAGGGAATGGAGGATCAAGAATATGAAGAAAAGTAGTAAATAGAAAGTATGGTGGAGTAAAAGTTTACCCGAGAATTAGCATGCATGCCTTCTGTTACGGTGGACTTTTACGCTCGCGCACAAAAGTTTCTCATAACTTAAGCTCTTTGTTGTGAACAAATAGAGTCACCACCTAATTAATTGTATTAAAATTAAGAAACCAATTTTAAAGGTTATATATATATATATATATATATATATATATATATATATATATATATATATTTATTTTTTTTTTTTTTTTTTTTTTTTGAAAACCTTTTTAGTCCAAAGTTCGGGTAAGGGTTCAGGTGATTCCCCAGGGAAGGGGTTAAGCACACCGGTATTAAGAATCTGCTTAATGTGGTTGACCTATGGATCTAACATTTTTATTGCTAAAATTGTATAGCTTGTTTGTAAAATGTGTTTAAATAGTGTATGTATACAGTTTTGAAAGAGGCTTATTCATGGAGAATTAATTAAAGTATATCTTTTTTTTTTTAAATGATCTTTGACAGGTGGTTTTGTAGAAATCATTTTTAGCCGTTTAATTATATCCTTAACTCAATTAATGAATTAATTCTATAATTTGGCTAATCATGAAGGAATTAATCTCTTCAAAATGTGCACAGTTTATTAAGACTGAGTTATAAATATGACTCAAGTTCTCAATCCGTTTATGAATTCACTTTGATAACTATAAAGATATGAATTATCTTTAAGTTGTTATAAGCAAAGTTGAGGCATGGAGCCTCAATTTAATCTCCGGAACAATCAATTTTTGGTTCTGGCTTGAAAGAGTTTTGGACCTTAATTCACTTTGAAAACAGTTGCATTTTTTGAAACGTGATTTTTTCTCGAGCTTTGAAACAGCCAACCGGTTTGCAAAAATTTTAGAACTGCTCTTAAGCATTTATGGAAAATCATTAAGAAAATGTAACCTGAGCATATTGCATCACTTTAATTCCAAAAGTTATTACCTTTTGATTAATTCTTGAAAAAAAAACTGATATGTTGCGCTTAAGCGTAAAAAACATTTGAATAAATTCTGGAAAGCCCATTCCTTGATTTTAAACACTTGTTTTTTGTTTAAAATAGCAAGACTAGCATAATAAAATCATTCCATCGTTTTAGCAACTGTGACATTTCTGATTGGGGATTCAATTAAGTTAAGAAAGAAAAACAAAGTAAAGTGTTAGTAACAATTTTACAAAAAACCACAAACAAATACATAACTCAAAAAATAAATAAAGGAAAGGGAGGAATTTAGCTAATTGGGCTCATATCCTAGCTTCTGAATCTACTGGCTGCTTCCGCTCCTTAATGGGCTGGTAGGTTTGACTCGTGAGCATGTTATGTTGGGCACCGGCCCAACACAGAATCATGCAAAAGAAGGTCATGTCCATTGGACTCGTTCGGGAAAGTTTCTCGCATAAAATAAAGAAAAGGATCAGAGAGCTATTAATATGATTAACTAGTCTCAAAATAATTCATTGACACATACTATGCAACTCACAGGTATATGAACAAACGAATTAGTGAATCATGAATAAACGAACCAGTGAATCACATATTTTAAAGAGAAACAAAATTTGATTCAAGTAAAATTTTAAAACAAAGGCTAACATATTTTTTGAACAAGGAAAGTCTCCATTGGAACTTGAACAGAGGAAAAGTCAAATCATACTCACTGTTACTGTTTTAAGAAGGCAGCCAAAATTTCTTGGAAAATCATTTGAACTTAAGAGAACTATTTCCAAACAAACTCTAACTTGTTTGAGACTTTTGGCAAGAAACAAGAACAAAGAAAGGAAGGAACTAAGACTAACATGAAATTGGTAGATGGTTTGAAAGTGTTACACCTCTCGTTTCTATTGTAAGAAAAAAACTTACGGCTCCCTAGTTGAGTATGCCTTGAAATGGAGATTTGTACTCGAGTTTTGAGATGCTAGGTATTTTACCCCGTGTATGGAGGTACTAGCAGGTATTCCAGGCCTATTCCAGGATTAGCAGATGAACGGATTGAACCGACGCAGGCTGAGCAGATTCAGGGAAGTCTGCAAACATCAGACATTCTCGAAGGACCGTCGATCATGCCGACGGACCGTCAATATGTTCTGCAAATTTTGATCAGCAGAAGCAGATCGACGAGATACGTCGACGGGCCATCGATCTCCGCCGTTAATATGACTCTGCAACTTCTGATCTGCAGAAGCAGGTTGACGGAGCAAGTCGACGGACAGTTGACACGTCGACGCGACCGTCTAACGGCCAATCTGGAATCTTCCAGCCCCTGCTATAAATACACGACCCAAGTCCACAATTTTCAGATTTCACTTCTCTTAGTCCTGAAAACTCTAGAATACTCTCCATGTCATATTATCACAAATCCAAGAGGGATTAAAGAATAATCATCATAAATTAGTAGAATCAAGGGTGTGGATGCCTACTAGGGTTTGTGAAAGCCAAGATTTCCTTTGAAATTGAAGTTGGAGTTTCTTCAAGTGAAGAATCTTCATCCAAAGTTTATTCCTACATCATCAAAGGTAAGTTTTATGTTCAATTCATGTTATTAAGAGTATTGAGAGGTTAAAAGACTTAGATTATGGAAGAGAGGAGGATATGGAGTGCAAATATGAAAATAGTAATATTCTTGAATTATGACTTGACTTGAATTATAGTTCGTGACATGTTGTGAGTATGATCTTGTTGTAAATGATATAAATGATGTTAAAGAAGCATTATATGAGGATGAATGTTGTGTTGTATTGTAGCTATGGTTATGGATGACTTTGAAATAGAATTATGAGAATTGAATGATGTATAGCTCAGTGAAGAACATTAATTACGATATTGTGGATGTTGTTGTTGATGTTTGGGTTGTTATATTATATGGAGAAAGTTGTAGAAACAAAGGAAATGCTGCCCAATTTTCATTAGCTTTTAGTCGCTTTAGCTTAAGTTTAAGTATACTATCGATTATCTAATCTTAGTACGAATCCTCTTGAATGTAGAATCGCCAGCTTCGAAGGAAACCATTTAGTTGATAAAGTTAAGGAGACGAAAAGGTATGTAAGGCTAGTCCCTTCTTTTTCTAAGGCATGATCCTTATAATATGACTTCCTTTATCTTTCCATAACTCTCTTATATTCCGTAAACTATAATTCTATGATTATCAAGAGCTTCTCATGAGACAAAGATAAGAGATGTGATATGAATATGGCAATGATGATGGCGAATCTAAGTCTAGAGACTCCAAAGCTTATGATATGATAGTCTTATGAAGCTAATGATCCTTATATGGTTCCTTGATGTCATTCATTGTTGTTAGGCTCACCTTATAATGCTAGTTCCTTCAAGGTGAGGCATGATGATCATGACTACTCCATAATGGAATCGGGGGTTCTCGACCTTATGTCACCCCGATAAAGTTGTAGCTTTTACTTGAGTTTTTATGCATGTCTTATAATAAGTGTATAATAATGAGATTACACCGTGCCTAGATGGCCGGACATGACACCGCTAAGGCGGGCGACTTATGATTACACCCCTAGATGGCCGGACATGACACCGCTAAGGCGGGCGGCTTATGATTACACCGTGCCTATGTGGCCGGACATGACACCACTAGTGGGTGGCGCGACATGATTACCCCGGACGCGGGCTAATGAGGTTATTGATTCAGACAGCTCATGTAAGTATGTGTGATATGTTATAAAGGTAAAAAGTAAGCATGCATGATTCCGCCTCAAGAGGCAAGCAGTTACAGTTATCTTTTTCCTCTTATGCTTTCTAAATTTCCTTATTATGTTATCATGTATGCTTTACATACTCAGTACATTGTTTGTACTGGCGTCCTTTTCTTTTGGATGTTGTGTTCATGCCCGGGTAGATGGAGTGAACGGTCCGGATCCGCCAGGCGGATCGGCTTGCACGGGGAACAACTTCCTTACTCCGGAGGTGTAATTTTTGATATATTATTTTGTGTACATAATCGGCATGACGGGGTCATGTCCCGTTCTTATGTCTTAGTACTCTAGTAGAGGCTCGTAGATACGTATTCGTGGGTAGTAGTTGTCTCATGGATACATCATTGTATATTTTTGTATATCATTTTTGTAGCCGTGAGGGCTTATGTATATATGTATTTGTTGCCTTGGACATTGTGCATGTTCAGGCTGGGTATGATAATTAGCTTAATGAGCGGTGCTCGGTAGTCAGCTCCGGGTACCCGTCATGGCCCCTAGTCGGGTCGTGACAGAAAGTCGTAGGAATCCAAATACACAAAAAAGAAACAGTTGCTTTTGAAGAGGGACAGGGGTTGAATAGCTCCTTGAGGTTTGAACAAGCCGAAAACTTCAAATAAACATGTAATGAACTAAATTCTACTGTCATTTTCTAAAGATGGAGAGAATATCAAAATGATTACCCCGAGTATTACTCAAAGGGTGAATGATCTAGGCAAAAACAAACTAGATCAGCTAATATGGATACTTTGAACTCGGGTAGACCTAAAATGACATCCTAAAATAGAGAAAAATATGCTTATGGTTATACATTAGGTAGAAGAGGAACTCAAATTTCATATTGAGCAAGATAGTAAAGTATTCTGGTTCTTCTAGCATATGAGCATGATAACATACATATTTTAATTCAACATTTGGACAAAACAAAGGATAGATGAATGTGAAAACAGATCCAAACCTAACTTAGCACAAAGGTTTGAAAGATTTAGCATCTTCAAGTTCTTAGAGATGTTTCATCCAACCAAATTAAACTCAAACTCACGTCAAGATTGTTTGTTTGAAGAAAGAAATGAAAAGAAACCTAAATCATCTCATGCTCAGGTCACAATCTTAAACTAGTTAAGCTTATCCTTATTAATGGAATTCATTATGAGATGGCAATCAGTATTCGAACATATTTGATAGAAAACACATGGTATATGTAGGCTGTTCTAACTAAAACATTTAAGTTATCGACCAAAACAGAGAAAAAATACAAAAACATGACATATACTTACATCGAACTCGGAGCAAGTTTTAGTTCAGATGAACTTGAAACCAAACAGAATTAACACAACCAAACATACATTAAATGGAAATTCGGAATTGAAGAACATCCTTGTTCTATTTTCCTTTTAACGTTAAAACAGAAGACAAACATACATTTGGTTCTAGACAACTTCAAATATGCAGCGATAAGATAATCACGACTTAGATTTAGAAACAGAGTACAGGTGAAGGGGCTGGAAACAAAAGGGCTGGAAACAAAACTAACAGTTACATACTTGCACAAAGAGTCAATTTATACAACCACAAATAAGTTGGGACTGATTATGAACTTTAAGTTATACTATAAAATAAAGCATCGCGTTCTGATTTAAACCATCAGTCAACAAACTCCTCAAAGAAAAAAACACCTCAAACAAAGATAATAACCTTAAGAGGTCATATTAACCATCATTTTGTTTCTTTAAACAGGGTAGTAAAAGAGGACTGAAACAAAATGCTATTTGAACCTGAACATGTTGATTTAAATTAGAAACAAACTTCAACAGGAGATCTCTTGAAACTTAGCAAGTTGAACTTAGTCGTTACTTTGGGAAAACATTTGAATCTTTAATACTAACAACAACATCTAAACTTTCCTATTTAACTTCTCATTTGAATATGATTTTACTTAACTACACTCAAACAAAAGTCCTGAGCAAACTTAAGAAAACATCGATAAACTAAGATCTGAGTCACATAAACAAACATCGATAGCTTAAGCTAACGTAATACTTATAACCAAACAGAAAAATAGCTTTCCATGATTTGTAAACATCTTCTTAAATAAATATAATTCAACGATTTAAATATCAAAGAGAGAAAACGGACAGCCAAACCTTAATGCTTGCATACAAGCTGAAACTTAAAAGGAAACTAAACATCGAAACTCGATCATACTAAATTTCTAACAAGAAAAATAGAACTAGTTAT
The DNA here is from genome assembly GCF_029784015.1 of Lycium ferocissimum. Taxonomy (NCBI): domain Eukaryota; kingdom Viridiplantae; phylum Streptophyta; class Magnoliopsida; order Solanales; family Solanaceae; genus Lycium; species Lycium ferocissimum. The sequence continues at coordinate 1,972,014 of NC_081353.1, forward strand.
TTGAAATCCGGATTTGAATTCCAATTTTGTACTGGAAAATGAAAGAAAATCGAAAAGAAATGAAATGGAAGAGGTGGAGCGTCTTTACCGTTTGAATTGGCTGTCAATGAGAGAAGAAGACGATCTTCCATTAATGGCTTTGCCCGAAATGGCGAGGCAAGATCTGCAAAGGTGAGACGCATATTAATTTTGCCACATTTGGCCTGAACAGCTGTGATTTCGCTAGCAACATTAGGAATTTTGAATTTTGGTTCGCTGGTCTCGTTCTAATTGAAGACTAAAAGGGTGTTTGGGAAGAAGAATAAAATTTCTGGGTGCTTAAAGAAAAATGGACTGGGCCGGTGGTTGGACGAAATTTAACTGAATTGGGTTTGAATTCAATAGAAAAAGGGAATTGATGGGATTTTAAAATATAGCTGATATTCACTGGAAAAGACATTTCAAATAAATGTATTTTGATTTCTACGCTCTTTTGGAGGTGGAAAGAGAAGTTTTCCAGAAAGAAAAAAGACAAAGGAGCTTGTTTATAAAAGAACCTTTGTTAGAAATGGAGATAGGTACAAAACTTAACAAAGGGATGTTCTAGTTAGTCTTGTACAAAGAAGAAAGAAAAATATCATGTAGTAATTTAAAATGAGAAAATTACATGGGGTACCTACTTAAGACTCTTTAGTACAAAATATATAGATAGTTTACCTTATTTACAAAACATAACAATATATTACGAAACATAACGGATTTTCATATATTTTTTGTTTTTTTATTTTTTTTCGTAGAAAATATATATATTTTTATTTTAAAAAAAATATATATATATATATATATATATATATATATATATATATATATATTATAGCAATTACATACATTTTTCATATAGCTTTCATACACAAAAATTTGAGGTAATTTTTTAAGCCTTTGAGCAAATATATATATATATATATATATATATATATATATATATATATATATTTTTTTTTTTTTTTTAAGCCTTGAATATTGTATGAAAATTACAATGTTGTTGTAGTTGTATTAATTTTCCAGAAACCTAATATGAACTTTATATACGAAAAATATGAATGAAATTCTAAGTCTTGAGCAAGATATACACATTTTCATACCATTCTCGTACATAAAATTTTGAGCGTAATGTTTAAGCCTTGATCGAGATATACACATTTCATACGTTCTTCATACATAAAATTTGAGCGAACTTTTTAAACCTTGAGCAAGATATACACAATTCATACACAAAAATTTGAGCGATTATTTTAAGTTTTGAATGTTATATCAAAGTATACAATGTTGTTGTAGTTGTATTAATTTTACAAAAATCTAACACGAACTTTATACACGAAAATGTGAGCGTAATTTTAAGACTTGAGCGAGATGCAAATTTCATACTATTTTCATACACACAATTTTGATCAGATTTTTTAAGCCTTGAACGAGATATACACATTTCATACATTTTTCATACCGTTTTCATACACTAAATTTTGAGCGAACTTTTTAAGCCTTGAGCGAGATATACACATTTCATACATAAATTTTTGAGCGAAAAAAATATTTTAAAAAAATTTAAAGATAATTTTTTTTAAAAAAATAAAAAAATAATTTTAAAATTTTTTTTTGTTAAAAAGCATTTTTGTATAGGGTTTTAATGTTACGTTTTGTAAATATAAAACTATCGTCACGTTTCGTAAATATTTCTCCTTAAGATGTATATATTTGTAGTTGTCCCATTAAAAACTTCCTTTAGTAATGGATGGAAAATTTAACAGAGGGATGTTTTTGATCAATATTTTAAAACTTAAAGGATGTTTTTGGTTAAGTGAAATATTATAAGGATGAAGTTAAAGTTTGGGCGAAACAATTGGGATGATTTTGGTAAAAACCTCTTGCTTTGTCCGTAGAGTTCATTCTTTATCAAACATTTATGTTGGACTTATCTTGACCAAAAGGCCTATTCATTACAAAGTAAATTATCTATATTTATGAGATGTAAAAATACTAGAGGTGTACAGAGAAAACCGACAAATCGCATCAAATCGATAATCCGAGTCAAACCGAGAAAAAATTCGACTTGTGGTTTGGTTTGACTTGGTTTGGTGTTGGAAAAAAAAACTCGATCATAATTGGTTTGGTTTGATTTTAGATTAAAAAAAAAGTCAAACCGAGCCAAACCAATCCGACATTACATGTATTCAAATTCAATTTTTAAAAATATTTTATACATAAAAATATTTATTTGTAAAGTAATTTATAAATATTTCTTAAACTTTTTCATAATTTTTTTCTTTTAACATATTATTTCAAGCTTGGACTAAAAATTTTAAATGTCAATAAGTTCTATAGCTCATAAATGTTATTAACTCAAATAAAGTCTAAACCAAAACCAACTCAATACTAATGCTAATAAAAGTTATTCAATTCTAACACTAGGGGTCGGGTAAATCTGACTTTGTAAAATTGAGACAAGAATGTACATATATAGATGTAAAACATAGATTCAGAGAAACATACAATAAAGAGTAAAAATTTATTGAAAACTATGTCTCTGGAGTGTTGGCTTTCAAGATATCCAAAAGTTATTTTAGTAAGAAAGAATTTTACACTATCCTAGTTTAACTTGTTTTATCCACGTGTTAGAACAAGTTTCGAAAAAAAATTATGGAATTGAGGGTGATCCTGATAATGACAGACTATTCTGTGCCTGCTATGACAGGATATGAACTTCTCAAGAAGATCAAGGTTAGTTTTAACTGATGCGATTATGTTATAACTTTGAGAATTCTTTTTTTGCTACCCTTGAGAGGGTGAGAATTAATTAACTGTTAATTGACATCTTCCTTGTGCTTGAGCAGGGATCTCAAAACTGAGCAAAATTCCAAAGGTAACCACTCTTTGGATATGATTCTTCCAAACACATTTTAAATCATACTTATGTTAATAAATTGACCTCAGTGCAGTAGTATTTTTAGGGATGTCGAGCGTGTCTAGGACTAGTTGAATTCCTTTTGCTATATTTGTGGGGTTCACTGATATGTCATTGTCTACTCTTTTTTCCTTTAAATAGATGTATGGAGGAAGGTGCTGAGGATTGATAACGCAGAAGCAGAGCAGATGAAAGAAGATTATTAAAGAAAGAGAACTTCAAGATGATTCATTGTCATTGACACTGCCATTACCATCCAATCTAGCTCTTCATGATATACCCTCATCACAGAAATCTTCATCAATATCACTAATTTAACAGCATCCTTTGAAGCATTCGTAGATAACATACCACTGATTGCTATAAGAAATTTTGGTTCTTAAAAACAAACAGTTCGAGAAGGTTCAATGGGCTGAAAATGAATTTTCAACTATGATTCTTATATTTGCTCCCTATGCTGCTTCTCTTTTTGTATGTATACAGGCAATTTGTAGGATTGCCCTTCGCTGGAGGTGGTCTTTAATCTTTACCCCTCAAAATGGTGGTCTTTAAATTATGCCCTTCAGGCAAAATTTCTGCCCGTGCAGCCCAAATTCTACCTTAAGGCAGAATTTTCTTTGAGATAGATTTTGTAAAAATTCTGCCTTGCGAATTTTTTTTTTTTTAACGAGGAAAGTTCGCTCAACCCACAACCTCGGAGTGTTAGGCGAGGGTAAAATTTAAAGACCACCAATTTGAAGGGCAAAAATTAATGACCAGCCCAAATAAAGGGCAATCCGCGCAAAAAAAAAAGTATGTATACAGTCACAATTCTATAGATGTATTATATAATAGCCCATGATCTCACAGTGCAAGCGTGAAAAGGTTTGGGCTACAGCAGTTAAAGTACGTGCTATAGACCTAAAGGACCCGATACAAGAGGTTACAAAATTCTGCATGAGCACTTGAAGAACTAAGACACCGAGCTAACCTTCCGAGGCATAAATGAATTTAGCTAAAACAATAAGCCTTTTAGAGGTTGCAATTAAAGTAAATGTGCCTGCTGGTTCAAGAATGGCTGTCGACGAATAGATATCATAGTCCATACCGAATTCAGACGAAGCATGACAACAACGGGTTCAATTGATCCCAACATCTCCCACACGAAGCATAAATATACAGAAAAACAACATACCTAGTGACGAAGCATAAATCTAAAATATAAAAAAAACACTAATATTATAGATGTCAAGAATTTCAAGCCATTCAACATAAAAAAGCATGAAGCCATTACCATAACAATACTAGTTAGCAGAGAAAGGATCCAGGATTCATCACACCATTTAACAGATTTAGCAAAATACATCTTCAACAAACTCGTGAATATTTGATGTATATCATACAATTGGAATTTCATGCTTTACTGTTGATAACTAATATCACGGAAACGTAAAATGATCTCATTTGTATGTCCCTCGGCAAATCTAGGCCAGTCTTAAACCATGTAGAGCAGAAAACTTCTCTGTGTAGCAGCAGGATGATCATTGCATTATCTGTAATTATTAAATCCTTGCATCCTATGGAAGCATTAACAGAAAGCAACAGAACAATACAACACAAATGCAATTTTCCTGCTGTAGAGACAAATGTCATGCAAGCATAAAATCCAGCAGCATTATATATATCTTTTTGACAAGCCATAAAAACCGCAGCAACATTACTATATATTTTGACAATGCATAAAATCCCATCAACCTTTTATCTCTAAGACAGCACTAAAGCATAAAAAAGCTACAGTTAGCTCCCTCTTTAAGAACTTGTTCAATATTTAAGCCAAGGTATAGACAATTTTTTAGATGCTTCCACAGATCACACTTCCCCAAGAAAGATCCCATTTTTTTTAGTAACAACTATCAAAAAGTTAAAAGAAAACCAGTTAGACTCCCTCCAGCTTGGCGTCACCCTCATTTTTCCAGTAAGGTTCTTATCCACTAGATAATCCCGTCAAAGGGTGCACATTGTTGAATGATACTTTGAGCCAAGGAAAAAAATATGGATATATTACCATCATTAGTATCGAATATAATTAGTATTTCTTCTGATAGAGATAACGAAAAAGAGCAACATACACAAGGAGTTAACAGCATCAGTGACAAACTCAATATGATTAAGATAATTGACTTCAGCCTCAGGATGAACAAGTCCATCCGACATTAACAAAGAGAACTAGAGCTTCCTGAGCTCAATACTATCCACAAAAATAAGCAAGTGTTCCTTGATGCACTGTAAAAGATTGAGATCAAGGAAATTGTTCGATGCATTCTGAAACACTAAGTTCAACTGTTCAAGAGAAGGGGAACCAATAAATACCACACAACAATGGACAGAACACAAAAAAGTTAACTACTAGTACTAGTCATCCTCATAATAAACCTACCTATGTGCAGATAGCTGCAGCTGAAGATTTCATAAGACAAACTACATGATCTCCTATAAGACATTTATGTATAACGGAAGCTCTCTAAAGTTGGCGTACCCATTTTGCACTTAATAACATGCTCTTATAGGAGATTAATGCAGAGATGGGAAGCAGTACAAGGACCTGGAAGAATATCTGGAAAAGTTTGGCACCAACTAAGGTGAAATGCTTTACATGGTTGGTGGCCAAAAGGGCTTGTCTCACTCATGAAGTACGACAAAAGAAGGGTATGCCAGTAGTGACCAGATGTTTTTTATGCACTGAGACTGGAGAGACCAACAATCATCTATTCCTTCATTGCAAATTCACTGCTCAAATATGGACTATGTTCTTTAGTCTCACAAAGATCAAGTGGATAATGCCCGAGCATACTGCAGGTCTGATGAGTTGCTGAATTAGAAGAGGGGACAGTAAGACTCAGAAGAAGTGGTGGAGGATTATACCCCCCTTCATTTGGTGGGCTGTTTGGAAGGAGAGGAATGGTAGATGCTTTGAAGATAAAATCAATTCCATAAACAAAGTGAAATGGAATTGTATTGTATCTTTATTCTTTTGGTGTAAAGAAAACTGTATAGAGGATGTAGATGATCGGGTAGATTTCTTAGGAGCCCTGTAAATATGTTATTTTTCTTTTCTTTTCTTTCTTTCTGTTGAACTCTGTTTTTCTGGAGGTGGTCAGCATACCCTTAATGCCGAGGAATACAATAGTACTAGTATCCAAAAAAACAAAATGCTCTTATAGGAGTTTTCCGTAACATGTCGACCCCACTAGATAATATGGGTATTATTATCATGTTATACATATTTAGCTTATGTGTTAAAAGCCTTCATTTTTACTTAAACTCCATGTGCTCCATCTTCCCTTTGAATATGGGGCGAATAAAAATGAGAAACACCACGTCTTTGTTAATTTTTCCATCTTTAGGTTGAATATTAGGTGAAAACATCAGTGAAGTTGATGATTGGATAAAGATAAAAAAGAACTTTAGTGGTGAGGGATGTCTGGCTACTATATAGGAGTACAATGAAATTTCTAAAACTAGAAATGATATATGAAAATCTTATATGTTGCAAAATAATTAAATGCATTTTTGAAACATTTCTCCTAATTTTAACAAACCTTGAGAAGGTTCATCGAGCCAAAGAAGCAGTATAGAAGCGTATTTATAGGACAAACAAAACACTGAGGAAGCAGCAGGAAAGCAGACAAATCCGTCCGAGGCTCCAATAGGAAACCATTCCAAGAAAGTCCAAAGAAGCCTAACCTTAAGTATATATTCTAGAAATCCTTGGAAATGATCTTTAAGTTAGTTGTACTCTTTCTCCTCAAGTCTTTCCGGTTAGAATTAGCAAAACATAGAACTGTTAGACAGTCTTAATACCTAAACCTGAGCACCTGAATATATCTGACACATCATAGGCAACATATTATCATATATATATCTCACAATCTAAAGGCCCAATATGCAGCGAACAAAAAGATAATTGAGATTCACTCCAGCTTAGTAATGAGCAAAAACTGCGAATATACTCAAACGGAGGAGTTATATCAAGCAAAGTTTAAGAAACCTCCCTATTGCTTTCTCATTATTTATTCATAGTAATATGATAGAGAGGTACCAAGTCATTCAGAGAGACAAATTCAATGTATTTAACTATATACCACCTTATATACTCATAATGTATCTTCTGCATCAGCACAAGCATCATTTCTATTATGGGCAAAATATTAGAAAGACTCGTAAGGATTTCAATGTGGTTTCACACAATACGATCCTATATGAACATCTAATTTTATAAAATTTGTAAGACTAACAGAGTCTAACAAGAGTGAGAAAACACGCAAGCCACATAGAGAAAGACAAGGGACCAGGAAATAAAGAATCTTCTTAGGACCTTGAGATCATGCTACAAGATCGAGCCAACCGGAACTTCAAGCTGCCTCCATCTGCCTCCACTGACTTTTGCTTGTACTGCTTCCTGCAACCTGGACAACGTCCATCCTCCTCCAGAATGCCCTTGTGACAAAAAAGGCAAAGCACGAAGCCACATGTACAAGGGAGAAAACTCGTGTCTGTCAAATCCAAATCCTCATAGCATATAGGACAGGATGTGGGTATTAATAACCTTTTACATCCCCATACAGCACCTCCACGGCAATGCCGCTCAGAATTCATTGGGAAACTATATTGCTTAGACAAGTTTGGCAGAATCTGCGGACGGAATGCATTGTCAGGCCTCCATGCCTTGCAACTAACAGGAGGCCTAGATGCCAATCCTCTATGCTCAGACTTCTTTTTTGTATCATTTCCTGTAACCCCATTAGAACTCAAATGAACATTCTCATCCCTCTCTCCAGGGTGATGCTGCTCCAGCTTCTGATCGGTGGCAGCCAAACCATCTGCAACAGCTTCCCAATCGTCCATGCAGTCATCATCTTCTTCACTCAAACTTTCTGAACAACACTCAACACTTCCACTGCAACTGCTAATGCTGCTGCTGCTCCCTGCAAAATTGGCCCCAGAATCATTCCCTTCCATAATACTACTACTATGGCTGATGGGGCTATTAGAATTCGAATCCCAATCGCTGTAGTGGTTTATGGAATCATTATTTATTTTATAGTCTTCCTTCCCTCTCAGCTTTATCTCTAACTTCTCTACCAATCGGCCCCTCTTATTTGCAATGTCAGTTGCCGGACCCTGATTCGCTCCAATGTCCACTTCCTTCTTCGACCCTTTGTTCTTCACTGTACAAAATCCCCAAATTACAAAGCATTAAAATCATACAAGTATGAAATGTAAATTTTAAAAATCAAAAAAGAGAATTACTAATATATGTAAAATGTATCAAAAAGGGAGATCTTTGACAACCTTGTGATAGCCACTGCTCTCGTCGAGCATCAAGCTTGCACTGCTTCAACTTCGCCGACCGGTTATCCTGAAGTTGACAATTATCAGAAAGTTTACTCTATTTTTTCCTAAGCTAGAAATTTAATTCAACAAGAAGCTTAAAGGAAACATTACTCCATCCATCTCCTTCCATTAATCCAGAGTCAATCTGACTAATTTTCAGAGCTACATCCAACTAGGTTAACTATCCTTTTATTTAATTGAGAATCAGATACTTGAAAATTACGAAGTAGGTACTACAAATTGCAGTTCCGTCACAAAAAATGTTTGAAAGTGCTAATCACTTTGGAGCACAAGAAATAAAAAAAAATTAATAGAACTAGAAAGAATTTTTTTTTTTTTTTTAAAAAGTCTGATTTCACCATATCCGGAAAAAACAATAGTGGAAGTTACAATTTCCCCATACAAACTAGTAAAAACCCACGAAGATTGACATTTTGAGACAGATTCAAACAACATAAATGCAAAAAAGTACAGGAATATTCAGATGTATTCAAAATTCATTGTATTCATTTGTATACAAAAAAATCTTCTTCGAAATACAGGCGAAAAAGACATAAAGAAACATTGTATTTTACACTAGAAAAAAACGAATACACTCAGATCTAAGATATAAGAAATAAAATACACTCGGATTTGAGATACAAAAAATAAATACACTTTAAATTCACTGTATTCATTTATATACAAAAAGATCTCATTCGAAATACAGGCGAAAAACACAAAATACACTTTAGATCGCTGACAAACAATACAAAATACACGGTATGTATACAACAATACATTGTATTTTTTGGTCAGATCTGGACAACATAGTGTATTTTCTGGTCAGATCTGGGCCTTACCGACTTGCTCCTTTTCTGGTCAGTGTGTGACGGCGGCAGTTAGAACTTGCCGGAGAAGATGGAGAGGAAGATGATAACTCTGCCATTGACGAAGAAGACGACGTCATATCCATTCAAATCAACACAGATCCATAAAAATATTAAACGAGCTGCTAACAATTCAAAACCCTAGGGTTAGATTCAACGGCTATGGCGACAACTGTTAGACTCAACAGAGAAGATGAAGAGAAAGACAAAACCAAACGTTAGAGAGAGAGCAGGAAGAGAGAGTAATGTGTTAGTTGGGATACATGCATATGTTCAGTTATTTTACCTTAATAGCTAATAAGTGTCATTAATATATAACTTTTAGCTATAGGAAGTAATTAATGCAAATTATAGCTACTAAATATTATTACCTACTACTAGTTAGCCATGCAATGTAGATTTCCTTTTTATTTGTAGTTTCGGGGCTTCTCATTGCCCTCGAGTCATTATCACGCCTAGACATTTCCATTACTCTTGGCGTCATCTTCTTGGCCACAAAGATATTTTTGCATTAAAACGGAGGGCAATTATGGAAATAAATTCGTATATATAGCCTATAGGCAAGTTCCGTGGTTGATTTGGTGTTTAGGAAGCACATAAGTAGTTTCTGTTATCCAATTCTCATTCATTCACTCTCTCTCTCTATATCTCATTCACTCCTAAATTCTTTGACATAATATTTCTCTGATCAATTTAGGGCTTTTATTTTTTGTTAATTGTTGACCAATTGATTACACAATGGCCATGATTTCTGATTCAGTCCCCAATGCTTCCATCCCTATGGCTTCCTCTAATCGCAAAGATTTCCCCAAAAAAAAAAAAGGGTAACTTTGTCTTCTTCTTGTTCCTTTTTAATTTTTACATTTCTATTTGATTTTTGGTATACAACCAAATTTAAATGCAATAAGTTGAATACAGTGTAAAAGTAGTTATGAATTTATACAATCGAATTGAATACATCTAAATTGAATACAGTGAAATACAGCCGAATTGGAATACATGTTACTGTAACTACGAAATGTAATTAGCAAAAGTGTAGCTATGCTAAAAAAAAAAAAAAAAAAAAAAAAAAAAACCCCCAAAGTGTAGTCAATTGTGTAAGTTGCTCAAATAAAAATGAAGGAATTAAAAAAAAAAAAAAAAAAGGTACTGGTGTGGGTTTTTCAGTTTGTCAACTAAGGGCAAATGGATCATTTTTTTTGCGCGGATTCCCCTTCATATGGACTGGTCTTTAATTTTTGCCCCTCAAAACGTTGATCTTTAATTTTCCCCTACTTCTTATTTAATGAAAATTTGTGGGTCAAAGTACCCTTATTCGCTGGTCTATGAAATCAGAGATTCTGGGTTCGAACCCCGCAGTAAAAAATTAATAATTTTGTAAGGCAAGATTTTCATAGAAACTATGCCTATTCGGGGTCAAGTTATGCCTTAAGGCATATGCCTTGTGGCATAGTTACATAGGATAGCTTAATTTCTACAGAACTATACCGGACAAGATATACTTTACATAGAAAATATGCCTTCTGGCATAGAGCCCGTTTGGTTTAGCTTATAAGTTGCAGAAAATAGCTTATAAGCTGTTCACTTTTTTTGAGTGTTTCTTTACTAACATTATAAGCCATTTTGTGCTTAAAATAAGCCCAAAAAAATAATTGGGTCTGTTTGGCTTAGCATAAAAAAAGCAGCTTGTAAGCTGAAAACAGCTTGTACTTTTTTTAAGCGCATCCAAACAGGGTCATAGTCTATAGGAGAACTTAATTTCTACTGAACTATGCCAGATAAGGCATACTTTGTCACACCCCAAAACTTGCGGAGGCGTGGCCGTCACTCGGTGCTTTACTTGACCCCGAGCGTACCACTCTGTAACTTGTGCAACCTGAATGCAATCAACCGATCTAGGCCTGCAAGGCCAATCTGTAAAGCAAGCAATACCAATCTAGGCCGACAAGGTCGTACTCAAAATCATGGGCCGACAAGGTGATGTGATTCTTCGAGTTAACAAAGAACCAATCGACCGGGATCTTGTTCCTGAAGCGGTTTGATGGGCAGATTCAAGAAACGGATGTATCTCAAGTTATAGGTGTCAGATTAAAGTGATTCAAAAACTATGTGAAAGATGACGATTTGAACTATAAAAATAACTATTGAATCGTTTAAATCAAGTAAGTATTGAAGGTGGAATGATGGAAAGAAAATTCGGGTTCTGGGTATGAACTAGAACGAAATTGTTTTCAAGAAACGTGTTCTTGAATGATCAAGAACCAACAAAGTTCCTAAGTCACCACTTGAAATCAACTTACGTGATAAAGAAACACCACACGCTATTGAAAACAAGATAAAGCGTCACCACCTTTCTTGGAACCAAAAACAAGGATAAAGAACAAAAAATAGAGAAAATAACTCTATTGCAAAATTTAGGTTTATGCTAAAAACGTGAATAGTGTTTAACAAAGAATAAGAACCCTTATATAGGCCTAGGGTCTCTTCTTTGATGACTACAAATCTCTATTCTACTCTAGAAATGAAGTAGCTAAAAACAAGGAAAGTAAAATCCCTATTCTACAAGGAAAGGGGAAAGTAAAACCTACTAGAAAAAGGAAAACAACTAATCCTAATTTAAGAAGGAAATAATTTCAACTTGGCTTCTTGGGCTTGAAATCATCCTTGGGCTTCTTGAATTTGAAGACAAGTCCACATACCAATTCTTAGGTTCACAAGAGCTTGTTCTTGACGCCCTAAATAACAAAAGCCCAATATAGCTTCTTGATTTTCATCATAAGGCCAACATATGTCCCTGCAAACAGCAAAATCCAAGACAAGGTATACACAAGGGCTGACAAGGCCACCATACTGATGTATGGGATATACAGGACACGTCTACAAGCCTCTAGGAAGACCAAGTTGTACTGTGGTCGGGACAGGGCCCCATCCTATCCATAATCTCTACATAAAAAAAAGCAATACCAACTCTGGACCTGGTAACTCCAGATGAGATGGAGCTTACCAATCAAGCTGATACTCTGTACTGTCTACTGGGGAGGCCTCTCTGCCTGTCTATCCGAACTTGTAGGCATGAAATGCAGCGCCCCCAACAAAAGGGACGTCAGTACGAAATAATTTACCGAGTATGTAAGGCAAATCGAAAGAGCGAAAAAATCGAATCGAAATCGTAATACCTAAATGCACCGAATAAGTACTTATCTCGTTTTTGTCTCATCTCATGCCAACAATGCAATGTAATACATAAATAGCCACCCAGCCGCACATAGGGCTCGGTGTGTGTCTCTACCCGGCCACGTGGGCTCAGTGCCTAGCCATAGAAGGCTCGGTGTGTCTACCCGGCCATGGAAGGCTCGGTGTGTCTACCCGGCTATGGGTGGCTTGGTGTATCTACCCGGTCATGGTAGGCTCGGTGATGCAATACATACATATATACATATATACATATATATATATACATACATATATACATATATATATATATATATATATATACATATATACATATATATATATATATATATATATATATACATACACACACACACACACATATATATATATATATATATATATATACATATACATATATACTATATATATATATATGTATGCAGATATATATACCCAGCCACATATAGGGCTCGGTGTTGCGGTTGCACTGTATAACCGTAAGCTTGTAACTATACTCTTTCCTTTCTCACCGAACAAGAATAAGTATAGATTGAAAAGTGCTCCCGATGAGGGACAAACACAATACAACTGTATAGAAAGGACTCGAATAGAATAGAACACTTTTTGCTGAAACTCTTCTTTCTGAAAAGTCATTTTGGGACTAAAGTCATGTCAAAAGAAAGAATGAATAGCCTTTACATACCTTATAACAATCTGTCCAATAACCAGGTTGAACTTAACTCGTCGCACCTTAATCTACAACAACGATAATGATGCTATCGTTAAGCTACGAAAGATACAACTATCGTACATCGAATGATAAGCTTATTCTATATTAAAACGGGCAGCATCTCCTCTGAGTTTAGTAGTTTCCTCAAGCCTACAATTGGCATAATATTGACTATAACCAGCCAACAACTCAATAACAAAGTAATGAGTGACAAGCTCGGTTTCAGATTACTAAACGACACAACACATAACCAGCCCCCTTCCCACGTAAACCAGCCATGAATTTAACTTAAAATTAAGCTCATAATAAGCCAATTAGTGGCGCAGCAAAAACAACAATAAACGAGCAGCAAGCTCGGTTCACGACCAATAAAGCAATACCTTCAAACCCTTTCTTCTTTCAAATACATGTCAACAACAACAACATACTCAAGTTATCCCCTCAATTTCTAGCCATAAAATACCACAAGAACAACCTCAAATGTCATGACCCAAATGCCATCGTGATGGCACCCACACTAACCCCACTGGTGGGCGAACCACCCCCTTAATAAATTACTTATTCAATTTCCAAAATAACATAAATAGCAAGATAATTAATAATTAGTCTAAGTCAATACCATATATAATAATAAGTGCCGAAATAATAGTCATAATACAACCCCAGAAAATAGTCACCGTACAAGAACTCTAATCCATATTGTATAAAATAATACAATTGTCTTAACAAAATGAAATGTCTAAGGAATAATCAAAGACAATATAGAAGGAATCCTCAGGCAGCATGGCGGGAAGGTAGCTCACCCTCGGATCCTGGCAGCTGTAGCCTCAAGGCTAAAATCGGGGTCTGGATGAAAGTCCTGCCTCAAAATTTGCACTTAAGAAAAGTGCAGCAAGAGTAGTATCAGTACACACACGTACTGGTAAGCATCATAGGCTGACTAAGTGTTATATCCCGCATTTTCGTTTGTTCGGATAATTCAAGATAATCGCGAGAAGATGACAATCAAGGTCATATTTTTATTTTGTTTAGCATACGAGTTGCTTATGAAGAAAATGGAAGTGGAAATAATAAGAAAGGCTAGGGGCAAAAAGGGAATTGGAAAATAATTTTTCATGAATTGTAGGACACAAAAAAAAGAGTGGGCTTGATCATTTGGGCCAAAGTTGGCCGTCCAACATGGTGGTGGGCTTAAGCCCACATGTGAATTTTAATGAACAAGTTAAAAGGATGACCAAGTCATCTTTTTCACATAATTCTCTAGAAATTTCAAGAAAACAAGAACAAGAGAAAGAAGGAGAAAACTTCAAAGGCCATTCGGCCAAGTGCATAAATTGTCAAGAAAATTGATAAAAATTTCTTCAAAAATTACTTTCTACCAATTGAAGGGTTCCTAGCAAGGTGGAGTGGTTCTTGGAACAAAAGAAATTCATATTCTTTCAAGTTACAAGTCTTAATTAATTGGGGAGCTAAGGAAGAAGGTAAGGATTCATTCTTCTCCTTTCTTTATATGTTATGGATATTGGTGCATGTTGTAGTGTACAAAAATGCATAAAATTCATGGAGAACAAGAATATAGGTGCATGGACGTGCATGCCTATGTGTGTGTAGGAATTATGTTTTAATTATTTTATCTAGTGTTGGTTGTTATTGTTGTGGATGTTATGTTAAGAAGGGAAGTTGAATAATTTTGGAGAGGTTGTAGTTGTGTATGCATGATGTTGGCCGTGAGTTGCATAGTGTTTGCATGGCCGTGTATAATTGTTGAATTGTGGAGGAAAATGAGTTAATTTTATTTAGTATATTGGTTGTTGTTGTGTGGATTCTATATTCCTAATAAGAGCTTAGTAAATTTTTGTGAAATGGTAGAAGTTGGAGACTTGTGGTTGAAGTTATGTAAATTGAATATTATGTTCTTACATGTATGGCGGAGACAATGATATTGGTATGGTGTTGTCGGAAAATATATTATAAGGTTATTATTGTTTTATTGGAAGTTGGAAAGTCTTGAAGGAAGTAGTATGTTGATTGAAGTGTTAGAATGTATTTTGGATTGAATATGGAAATTATTAGTATGGTTGTTGTCATTATATTGGTAGTTTGGCCGGGTTGAATTCCCGATTGTTATTGATTGAAATTGGCTAAATTGAATTTTGGGGATGGTGTATTTACGGGAGAAGTCTTTGAAATTTCTGTAGACAAGTAGTACCTTGAGATTCAATCTTTAAATGCTCTAATCAATGTTTGGTAAACATGACCAAATTGTAGATTTTGGCGGATTTGCAACTAGAATTTGGAGTAGCACAAGGAGCGGAAAAAGGTATGTAAGGTTCCCCCTTCCTTTCTTGGTATGTCTTAGACGTAGTAGGTTTGGACACGGGCCTCGGGGACAATTCCTTTCCTAGAAATCCGAGATTGAAATTAATCCTTTTTCATTCAATAGAATTGAATTAAGATTTTGCATTAAATGTTGGAAAGTTACCTAAATATCTAGAACTCGCACAAATAGAACCTGACTACCTTAAAACTCTCATAAGTGACGTCTTGGAATGTAACATATGTAAATTGTGTACGCCACCTCATTTGACTCGGTGGGCCCACTGTTCTCGGATTTTCTTTATTGCTCCGTTGATCAAACGATAAGTGTTGTAACTATTCTAATGAGAATTTTTCGATGATAATAATGATAATGATGATGTAAGGAAGAGAATATGTCTATGACAAGTATGATAAGAATGATTCCATGACTAAGAGCCTTAAGTTAAGAATCCAATGCGAATATGAAAGTGTTAAACTAGTTCTTGACCTTTAATTTTATTCCTTGGTTATGATACTATTTTCTAAAGATTTCAAGCACATGAACTAACGTTTATGATGTCCATGATTTCGTTTCATGTTTTCTTTTAATATTATTTTCCGTTAATAGTCCCGCCTTATAACTATCGTTCCCTCAAGGTGAGACATGATGACCCTGGTTATTCCATAATGTAATCGGAGGTTTCCGACCTTATGTCACTCCGATGGATATATGATTTTCCTTGGACTCTCCTGCATGCTTATATAACATATGTATATGAGATATGTATATGTACATGGGGTGGGGAAGGGTATATGGGGAAGGGGAAGGGATACATGTTCATTGCCACCGATCGAGTGCGTTATCATCCGGGACGCGGGATGCCGGGACGCGGGATATATGGGCGAGCCGACGTATCTCGCGCTATGTGGGCGAGCCGACGTCATTCGGTGCTATGACATGACACGATATGATATGACATGACACGATACGATATGACATGATACGATATGACATGATATGATACGATATAACATGATATGATACGACATGACACGATATGATATGACATGACACGATACAATATGACATGATACGATATGACATAATATGATACGATATAAGATGATATGATACGATATGACACGATATGATATGACATGATATGATATGATACGATATGATATGATATGGTACGATATGATATGATATGATACGATATGATATGTGATGACAAGACACAACATGATATACGTTCTATTTTCTATGTCTATGAAAAAGAAACGTTTTTTCTAAAAAGGGAAAAACAAGCATGCATGGTATCCAGCCTGAAAAGGGTATTCCTATGTGCAGGTTACTTTACTTTTATTCCACTATATGTCCTATGGACCCATGATATGGTTATTCATACTTTGTGTCTTGCTTGCATTATTAATTTCCATGCCTTACATACTCGGTACATTATTCGCATCGACGTCCCTTCTTGTGGACGTGCGTTCCATGCCGCGGGAGTCGGCGGGTGGACGACTTGACTCCTGTGAGCTCCATCGCGAGATTATTGTATGACCCGGTTGTTCCGAGCCTCGTTCTTTGGTACTATTTTGTATATATATTCGAACAGGAGCAGTACTCGGCCCTTCCTATGTATATGTGTACTATGCTTAGAGGCTCGTAGACAGATATGTATAGTTAGATGTTTTGTACTTTTAATGGTCCTCGTCGCTGTATAATGTGTTAACAAAGCTTGTTAGCCTATGTTTATAGTTATTCTATTAATGTTAGTGTTAAAAAAAAATATGGTATGGTTCATACGGTCCACTTAGTAATAAAGGTAATATGGCAGATAAGGGGTGCTTTGCAAGTATCGGGTACTCGTCGCGGCCACAGTTGGGTCGTGACGAAGTGGTATCGGAAGTGCGGCGGTCCAGGGGTTTGTCTACGAGCGTGTCGGGTAGAGTCTTGTTTATGGGTGTGTAGCGCGCCACACTTATAAGCGAGGAGGCTGTTAGGCATTTAGGAAATATGACCTTCTAACACTCTGGATCGTGCGATAGAGTTATGCATCGGGTTTCCATATTATTCTCTGTCTATGTTATGGTTTCGATAATGCGGTGAAGAAGAAGGCTACGGCGGCCCCCGGAAGAACAAAGGGTGGCGGGGAAACGAGGTTGAACGGCGGCTAGAAGAAGACGAGTCTTATAATGAAGCTCCCGCCGGACTTCTCTGCACCCTGTATCGGCGGAGCGGGGAAGAGTTCCGGCTCCCAACCCCGGCCACCTCCGGTCCGCGCCGGCGCTCCGGGCCATCGGATAAGGACGTCGGTTATTGACCCGGCTAGTGGCCGCACAAGTTCGAGCGGCAAGATGTGAACCGGGGAGACGGGGCGGTGAGTGCGAGGCCGCGACTTTATCACTGCAGAGACCGGAGTTTTATGGATCAAAACCGAAAGAAGAAGCGAGTTTCATAGACGAGATGCGGGACTGCGGATCATACATCTTTCGGATACGGAGTCGTAGAGTTGGGCTGTACAGTGGCGAGATGTGGCGGTTACGTAGTACTAATAGGCGGGTATATTCGAGGGAGCTAATGCACCCCCTCGGGTTTGGCGGGGAGTTCGAGGCATTTTTGCGACATTTTCACATGGGAGGTTCGACGAGCTCGGCGATATGTTTTTGAATCTTAAGCGAGGAAATATGAGTGTCGAGAGAATATAGTCTTCGCTTTAACTCGTTAGCTGTGTATGCCCCGGCCGCGTACCGATATGGGAGATCACGTACATCGGTTTTGCGAGTGGGTTGGGGCCACATATAATTGAGGTGCTTGACGGCTTCAACTCGGGATGGGATGACTATTGCTCGTATCCGGGCCCGTACCCCAAACCGGAGGAACAATATCAACTACGGAGAGGAGCGTTATCCGGACAGGGTCCCTTAAAAAAGGCGGATCTTCCGGGGGTAGAAGCGAATACGGGGGGGGGGGGGGGGGGAGGGGGGGGCACGGGGAGCAATCTGGGTATTCGGCCAATCAGTGGCCAGTGCACCACCTCGATTTGCGGATAGGGGATTTGATCGCTCCGCCTTGCTCGGGACCGGATCGAGGGTATTAGAGCCGGGGTCCCGGTATAGAGGCGATTCCTAGCGGGGACGGGGCAACCCCGCACCACGATGTGCTCGGTGTGGCGAGCCACACTGCGGACGGTGTTACCGAGATACGGGTGCATGTTATGCTGCGGACGGCCCGACCATTTGATGCGAGATTGTTCGCTAAGGAATGAGGAAGTAGAGCTCGGCCCCGGGTCGGCCCGCGGGTTCATCACCCCGTCCGCGCCTCCGGGGCAGGCCTCCCAGGCTCGGCGCAGGTCGTGGTCGAGGCAGAGGAGGGGCACCGGTTCGGCCGGCCCTCCGCACCGTATATACGCATTGGCAGGACGGCGGGATCCTGAACCTTCCGCAGATGCGACCACGGGTACACTTTCGGCATTTTTCTACGATATGTGGGTGTTAAATTGAATTGGATTTTACTTTATCATGCACCGTCCTTTGTATTACTGAACGTATTAGGAATTCAGGGAATTTAGGATAAAAATAGCCATATACATAGGTACAAATACTAGGGATTG
This sequence comes from Lycium ferocissimum, assembly GCF_029784015.1. Taxonomy (NCBI): domain Eukaryota; kingdom Viridiplantae; phylum Streptophyta; class Magnoliopsida; order Solanales; family Solanaceae; genus Lycium; species Lycium ferocissimum. Next base: position 1,991,013 of record NC_081353.1, read on the forward strand.
CGGAGGTTAGAATTGTAATTAAAAGAAAAGACGTGTTACGCGGGCGTGTTGAAAACTGCTAAGACCCCAACTTGTCCCATATTATGTGATATAGGCGCGGGGAGTGGAGGCAAATAGACTAGCATCAAGGCACTAAGATGCATCAAAGTTTCAAGGTTAAGCGTGCTAGGGTGAGAGAAATATCAAGATGGGTGACCCCCTGGGAAGTAAGCTGAAAATTCCGTAAATGTATATATGAGAGACGAATGTGAAATTAGGGCAATCTAAGGGGAAATTAGGATATGTGGAGCGGTTAGATACCTTATAGAGGCCATATAGAAGATCGCGGAAGGCGATGATTATTTAAAGAGCATAGGTGTACACAGACCCTCTTAATAAAGGGGCGAACGTGTTAGACCTAGAATGAACTATGACGATTCAAGTTCTAACGAGGGAGATTTACTAACTTAGAACCAAAGCTCGGAGCTAAGTCAAATGACCTACGGCCCCCGGGCGATCTAAGCTTTTAAAACGGATATGTTAAGCGACGTACGAGATGACTACAAAGAAGACCTCCCCAAGTGCTATAATACACTATGAGGCCAGTGTAACATTCGAGGACGAATGTTCTAAAGGGGGGGAGGATGTTATATCCCGCATTTTCGTTTGTTCGGATAATTCAAGATAATCGCGGGAAGATGACAATCAAGGTCATATTTTTATTTTGTTTAGCATACGAGTTGCTTATGAAGAAAATGGAAGTGGAAATAATAAGAAAGGCTAGGGGCAAAAAGGGAATTGGAAAATAATTTTTCATGAATTGTAGGACACAAAAAAAAGAGTGGGCTTGATCATTTGGGCCAAAGTTGGCCGTCCAACATGGTGGTGGGCTTAAGCATGCATGGTATCCAGCCTGAAAAGGGTATTCCTATGTGCAGGTTACTTTACTTTTTATTCCACTATATGTCCTATGGACCCATGATATGGTTATTCATACTTTGTGTCTTGCTTGCATTATTAATTTCCATGTCTTACATACTCGGTACATTATTCGTCGACGTCCTTAACTGCGCGGATTGCGTTCCGTCCGCCGCGAGTCGGCCATGGTGGACGACTTGACTCTTTGAGCTCCATCGCCAGTATTGTAAGCGGCGCTCCGGTTGTTCGGAGCCTCCGTTCTTTGGTAATATTTTGTATATATATTCGGGCACGGCAGTACTCGGCCCTTCCTATGTATATGTGTACTATGCTTAGAGGCTCGTAGACAGATATGTATAGTTAGATGTTTTGTACTTTTAATGGTCCTCGTCTATTTTGTATAATGTGTTAACAAAGCTTGTTAGCCTATGTTTATAGTTATGCTATTAATGTTAGTGTTAAAAAAAAATATGGTATGGTTCATACGGTCCACTTAGTAATAAAGGTAATATGGCAGATAAGGGGTGCTCGGTACAAGTATCGGGTACTCGTCGCGGCCCCTAGTTGGGTCGTGACACTAAGATTAGCTCATGCATACAACTATAGAATCAAACAAGATAAGCAGACAGGCACAAACATCCTCAAAAGTCACAACTGATCAATAACCGAATCATAGCCTATGGTGAAGCATTTAAACACAAATTTGCCAAGTCTTCCACTATTCCTCAGAATAGCCAAAACACAATGATATATGCGATGAGATGGGTGTCAATGCAATGCCATGCAATGGCCAACAACACAACCTATACACATGCTCTAGACGGAATCTCGAAGTCTCAGTAGTCATGACCCGTGGGGGACCCATGGCATCCATGTACCACTCGCTCCGAAACATAGCTCGAATAACGAGCCCATTACCTTCTGCTCCGGAACATGCCTCAGATCACGGATTCATATCGTACTTCCCTAAAAAATGTCACATTTTCTTTCATAGATGCCATAGTCCTTCGCCAATCATTTCTGAACCATTTCCATCATGTAAGAATGAATGAATGCAATAATGCTAGACCAATGCAATCAATGCCAATGAATAAACGATGAAACTCACAACACTATAAGCCACATCAAGACTTATATAAGTCAACTCAACCATGGAAATGGAATCAGCAATCTAGTTCAATCAGCATAGTGAGTTTATCATGTCACTTCACTTCCACACATAACAAGTACACCAAAATCACAATGCGTAAAATAACGGTGACGAGCCCACATAATCAGAAATCATACCAACTAAGAGTATATCCATCCCAACATCGTGTCCGGAGACCTAATCATGCTTTCTCCCGTCAATTCTATGCATATATACATTTTACATATATACATTTTGCTAATCAAAGTCTAACTAGAATAAGTTGTGACCTACCTCAAATGCCAAACAGGAGTCACGTACTACTCCACCCGAGCCTTCCCTTTCCGAAGTGCTTCAGAATGATCGAAGTCTAACATTAACAATCCTAAGTAAGTAAATAACTATAACAAGAAAACTAATAAAAAAGAGAAACAGTTGGAGAATTACTTCAAAATACCTAAAATAGCCTTATCGACTCACTAGGGTAAAACCAAAAATTAAGGGTGAAATTACACTACTCATAGTCTCAATAGTCATTATCCTAATTTCATGGAGTTCTAACCATAATTGGCCCTTTAATTTCATTATTTAAGCTAAAAACCCCAATTTCATGAATTGATTCTAGAAGCCAAGAGAGATTCAATCCTAGAATCTATTAATCCACAATTATAAATGATAGAGTCAATAATTAGAGCAATAACAATGAATTTAGATTAGAGGGTTTAATGATTAACTAACCTAGGTTCCATCTCTCATCACTCACAACAACCATTTCTCATCATGAACACTAGTAAAGGAAAGATAATGCAAGATTATGGTTTAGAACTTACCCCAAGATGATTTCACCACAAGATTTCTAGAAATCATCCTTAATGTTCATTAGACTTAGGTTTTTGGGTGAATGGACTAATGACATCGAAATTAGGAATAAAATAACGATTCTGGTCCACCGTTTTTCGCTGGGGCGGACTCTTGTCCGCTGGGGCTTGATTTCATTAATCATGTCATCGTCCGCTCCTGCGGACCAATGCCCGCAGGGGCAGATCCACAGAGGCGGCGAGTCCGCGGCGGCGAGAAGCCACTGCTGGGGCGAGACACTAGAAAAAAAGAAAATTCTGGTTTTGCTAAATCTTAACCCGAAACCCTGAGACCCATCAGGAACCTCTCGGATACAAACCAAACACACCGACACAAGTAAAAACATGCTACGAATCCATCTGTGACCTCAAAATTCCCAACAGAGGTCACGTTGACTCGATCAACCCACAACAACTAAAATTAAGATTCCAAACAAGTACCCAAAAAGGACCTGAAAGCCTCGGGAACGAAACCAGCCATCCTACCAAGTCATAAATGACCCTCTGGACCTTACCGAATCACGAAATTTTAAAAAAGATCCGTTTACTCAAAAGTCTACTATTAGTCAAACGGTTCCACTTAAAGGTTTCAATTCTTCCAGTTTTCACTAGAATTGCCAAATAACATCGGGAATTGGGTTAACAGGGGTAAAATGGTCAAAAAAGCATAATGTCCAAATAGTTCATTACAACAGATACCAATTAAACTACCGTTCATCCTCGAACGGACAAGGGATGAAACAAAGGAAGGGTACCTGACTGGGTGAAAAGCTGGGGATATCTACTACGCATATAAGAGTCGGTCTCCCAAGTAGCCTCCTCACCTGAATGATGCTTCCACTAAACCTTCACTGAAGCTATTTTCTTCGGCCTCAACTTTTGAACCTCTCCATCCAAGATGGCTATCGACTCCTCCTTATAAGACAAATTCTGATCAAATAGAACCGAATCCCACTGAATGATATAAGAACTGTCTGAATGATATTTCTTCAGCATAGATACATGAAACACCGGGTGAACACCCAACAAGCCTGGAGGTAATGCCAACTCATAAGCTACTTCTCCCATACGACGAAGAATATCAAATGGACCAATGAATCTAGGACTGAGCTTGCCCTTCTTCCCAAATCTTATCACACCCTTCATGGGCGAAACCTTCAACAGAACCGGCTCTCCAACCATGAACTCAAGATCTCGGACCTTCTGGTCTGCATACTCCTTCTGCCTACTCTGAGCTGCTAGAAGCTTCTCCTGAATAACTTTCACCTTATCCAACAACTCCCTCAAAATATTGGTAGCCCAAGGTCTAAACTCAAAAGCATCAAACCAGCCAACCAGATATCGGCATCTCCTCCCATACAACGCCTCTAAAGGAGCCATGTCGATACTCGAATGATAACTATTATTGTACGCAAGCTCTGCCAAAGGTAAGAACTGGTCCTAATGACCACCAAAGTCGGTCACACAAGTTTGGAGCATATCCTCTAAAACCTAAATCGTCCGCTCAGTCTAACCTCTATCTGAGGGTGAAAAGTTATATTGAGATCCAACTGAGTTCCCAACTCGTCTTGTAAAGTCCTCCAAAAATGAGATGTAAATTGGATGCCTCTATCTGAGATGATAGAAATGGGCACTCCATGCAATCGAACAACCTCATGGATATAGATCTTGGCTAATTTTTCTGCATTGTAGTTAATCTGGATTGGAATGAAATGCGTAGACTTAGTCAACCTATCAACAATAGCCCAATTTGAATTGAACCTGCCCAAAGTCTTCGGAAGACCAACAAAATCCATGGCTATCCTCTCCCACTTTCACTTAGGAATGAGCATCCTCTGAAGCGTACCCTCAGCCTCTGGTGCTCGTACTTGACCTGCTGGTAATTTAGACACTGAGAAACAAACTCAACAATATCATGCTTCATCCTACCCCACCAATAGTGTTGTCTCAAATCAAGGTACATCCTGGTAGATGAATAGAATATCTAGAACTGTGAGACTCCTCTAAAATTAACTCGATCAATCCAGCAACTCGAGGAACACAAACACGACCCTGAATCGTCAAAGTCCTCTCACTATCCAGAATGGCCTCCTTGGCCTCTCCACTCAACACTTTATCATGAATCTTGCACAATTTAGCATCCTCAAACTGCTTTGCCCTAATCCGATCCAGAAGCGACGACCTCACTCAACACAAGCCAACACTCTACTAGAATCTGAGATATCAAGTCTCACCAACCCATTTGCCAAGGCCTGAAAATCCCTAGCCAAAGGCCTCTCCTCAGATACCAATTGGGCCAAACTACCCATACTCACAACCTTTCGGCTCAAGGCATCCGCCACCACATTTGGCCTTGCCTGGATGATACAAAATGGTCAAATCATAATCCTTAAGAAAATCCATCCACCTACGCTGTCTGGAGTTCAAATCCCTATGATTAAACATATGTTGAAAGCTACGGTGATCGGTGAAAACCTCACAATAGACCCCATAAAAATAGTGCCTCCAAATCTTCAAAGCAAAAACTATCGCCGCCAACTCCAAGTCAGTGGTGGGTTAGTTCTTCTCATGAACCTTCAATTCCAAAGCAGCATAGGCAATAACGTTACCATCCTGCATTAGAATACAACCAAAACCTATACGCGAAGCATCACAATACACGGTGAAATCCTTCCCCTCAACTGGTAGAGATAGAATAGGAGCTGAAGTCAACAAGGACTTGAGCTTTTGCAAGCTCTCTTCACACTCATCGGACCACTGAAAGGGCATATTCTTCTGAGTAAGACGAGTCAAATGGGAAGCTATCGAAGAAAAACCCTTCACGAACTGACGGTAATAGCTGGCAAGACCTATGAAACTCCGGATCTCGATCACTGAAGTGGGCCTAGCCCAATCTTGAACTGCCTCAATCTTCTTGGGATCTACCACAATCCTGTCCTTAGACACAACGTGCCCCAAGAATGCTACTGAGTCAAGCTAAAACTCACACTTAGAGAGCTTAGCATAAAGCTTCCTTTCCCTCACCAAACAATGAACAATCCTCAAGTGTTTCTCATGATCCTCTTTGTTGTGCGAATAAACCAGAATATCATCAATGAAGACTAGGACAAAAGAATCCAAGTATGGCTTGAAAATGCCATTCATCAGGTCCATAAAAGCTGCTGGGGCATTGGTAAGCCCAAATGACATAACAAGGAACTCATAATAACCATAACGAGTCCTAAGGGACATCTTGGGAATATCCTCGGCCCGAATCTTCAACTGATGATAACCTGACCTCAAATAAATCTTGGAAAACACAGAAACTCCCTAAAGCTGGTCAAATTGATCATTAATGCGGGGAATAGGATACTTATTTCGAATGGTGATCTTGTTTAACTGGCGGTAATCAATACACATCCACATTGACCCATCCTTCTACTTTACAAAAAGCACGGGAGAGCCCCAAGGGGAGACGCTCGGTATAATAAATCCCTTGCTAAGAAGGTCCTGCAACTGTTCCATCAACTCTTTCAACTTAGCCGGCGCCATTCGATATGGCGAAATAGAAATAGGGCGAGTCCCTGGCTCCAAATCAATATAGAAGTCGATATCACGATCGGGTGGCATACCCGGCAAGTCCCTAAGGAAACACCTCCACGAACTTTCTCACCACAAGAGTAGACTCAAGTGATGGAGTGTCAGCACCTGTATCACGAATATGGGCCAAGTAGGCCAAACATCCTCTATCCATGAACTTCCGGGCTCGAAGGAATAAAATGATCTTTTTTAGAGAGGGACTAGGAGTACCCTTCCACTCAAGTCTAGGAACACCCGGCATAGCTAGTATGAATGTCTTGGCGTGACAGTTCAAGATCGCATGATAGGGAGACAACCAACTCATACCTAATATAACATCAAAATCTACCATATCAAGAATCACCAAATCTACCCACGTACCAAAACCCATAAACGTAACCGTACAAGACCGATAGACTTAATCTACCACAACAGAATCTCCAACTACAGTAGATACATGAATAGGCACGTCAAGTAGATCACAAACCATATCCAAACCTATAGAGAAATATGTAGACACATAAGAGAAAGTAGAACCCAGGTCGAATAACACTGAAGCCGCCCGGTGACAGAATGAGATATGACCTGCGATAACCGCATCGGAAGCCTCGGCCTTTGGCCTGCCAGGAAAAGCATAGCAATGAACCCGTCCGCCACTAGCCTGTGAACCCCCACGACTACTATGACCCTACTGATCTCCGCCCCTACCGAGCTGATGTCCACACCGCCCCCATACCCTCCTCTACTCGGGCGGGTGCCACCCTCACCGATACGTGGCCACCCCGCCCTATGCACTAGCTCTACTATATGATCTACCTCTTTTAGTAGACGAAATCGGTGCCCCGGGGAGTCCGACGGCCGAGCACTCGACCACTCGTCCGAGTCAGCTTCTCTTGATATGCCCCAACTCTCCACACTCGAAACATCCACGATCCAGAATGAACCACTGAATAGAAGCTGAAGAACCCGAATACCCACCATGATCAGAGAATCTGGAATACGAACCCACTGGCTGCACTGAAGAATGATGATTGAGCCCTGAAGAATAATGATCGGGCCCTGGAGAACCTTCAAAAGATGTCTACATAGCCGACTGAATAGGGCGATCGGAATAAATCTGGGAACTCTGCCCATACTGGCATTGCCCTCTGGAGAATGAACCACTAAAGCTGCCGCCCTTACGGGCCCTTTCATCATTACTCTTACCAAAGTTATCCTGTCTAACTAACTTAACTGTAGTGACATGATCTACTACTGTTACACCTCGGCATTTCGGGTTCTTTGAGCGGTGAATAGACTAACGTAAGTTAAGGTGTATATAATGTCCCTACAAGTAAGAAGGGATACTTAATGGTTATAATTAAGATTCCAAAGACATTTGAGGCAAGGGAACAAAGTTCGTCAAAATGAAACTTCGCTGCAGTTCTGCGAAAGGAGGGTTCGACGGTCGTTCTTTGTACCGTCGGACGGGTCGACGCTTCATCGATTGTGCCGTAGAATTGATCTAGCACGAAGACCATTCGACGGAGCAGATCGACGCTCCGTCGATCAGTTCGATAGACCGTCCTTCTCACCGTAGAATTAAAGAAAACGAAAGATTGCTCACTGGAAATTTCATGACTTCGACGGTCAGATCGATGCTCCGTCGATCCGATCGACGCTTCGTCGTTCGTACCGTATAACACCCGACGGGCAATTTTTAAATTTTATATAAGGAGGACCCCAAATTCGTTTCTTTCATTTCTCTTTTTCTCCAACCTTCTCCACATCTCTAAAACCTTCCCCACATTATATCAACATAAACCCTTGATAAATCAAAGATTAAACACCAAAAATTAGTAGAATCATGTTACACCTCGAAAAATTTCCCTTAGCGTACAGTTAATAGACTCACGAAGGACATGACGTATACGAGGGTTTGATAAGAAAGGAGTAGTAATTGATAGTCCTAATTAAGATTTCCAAAGACATCCGAGTAGAGGAAAGAAAGTTGCTAAGGAAAGTGAGGTATAAGTTAGTGTGTCGGGCAAAACTATGAGTATCGGGTTAATGATGTCTTATGAGTTAATGTCTACATCCACTCCAATTAACAACTTCTGTCCCATAGGGATGCTTGAAATAGTAGTATGTCTAGCTATCCGTACTATCCATGTAATGTCACTTATCACATTCTTCGATACTCAGAGTTCACTTATAGCGTCATCCTTCCTTTTTTTTCCCATCTCAAGTTATTCCTCTCTTTCCCGTAATCGACTTATAGCAACCGTAAATGCATTTTCCCTTAAACCCGCCATCTTTGTTTTCAAGGATCTAAGTCTCATGCACAACTAATGTTATACTCCGGTGTTATGCCGTGTTATGGTTCACCGAGTTCCTCGCTAGAGGGCTGGGGACCCTATATGCTTTGGTGTTATGCTGTGATTATGGTGTTATGATGTGTTATGGAGATATGTCGGGTTACGGAGATTTGAAACCTCTCCCCGGTGTTATGTCGTGTTATGGCGCCGATGACGGCGGGCGACCATATTCTTTGAGCCCCCATGCATGACTTGTGTTTTAAAAGTAAACGTTTTGGTATTTTGAACATTTCACTTACTTTACGTTCGTTTCGATTATGATTCGTTTATCGTATTTCTCGCTTTGCATACTCGGTATATATTCCGCATCGACCCCGCTTTCTTCGGGGGCCGTGTTTCATGCCCGCGGTACGTACGCCCATTTCGGTGATCCGCCAGCCTAGGACACCTATTCTGCTGTTCGGAGTGCTCCCTTTGTCCTGGAGCCTATATTTTGGTATATATTCTTCCGTTGCATATGTGTATATTTGTTCAGGGGTACGACGGGGCCCTGTCCCGTCATATGATTCTGTTGTTCTGTTTAGAGGTCTGTGGACATATATGTGGGTTGTGCCTATTCCTGTACAGGTGTGTTCGTATGTTATATGTTACGGGCGATCCCGTTGCCGCGGGGCCTTGTCGGCTTGCATTTGTATATATTTTGGGCCGTTACGCCATATGATAGCCTTGCCGGCTTATGTGATATATATATGTTTGTGTGTGAGACAGTTTGAGACAGCGTCTGATAATTGTATACGTATAAGCCATCTGTATGTGATTCGGATTAATGAATGTGTTTGGGTACCTGGGGCTCGGGCACTAGTCACGGCTGCACGGGTTGGGTCGTGACAAAAGTGGTATCGGTAGCGGTTTGATTATGATCGTCGCTGCACCGTGTTTAGTAGAGTCTTGTTTATCGGTGTGTTGTGCACCACATCTATAAACAAAGGAGGCTACTGTGGCATTTAGGATGTTATCTTTCTTTCGATCCTAGATCGTGCGACAGCCGTATTATCGGATGACCCTCCCCTAACGAATTGTTATATTTTTCGGCCGATGTCTCCGAGAAAGGCGACACCGCCTAGAGGGCAAGTCTATAGCGAGGGGAGACTAGCCGGGCCCGAGAGTTACGGGGCCCGTGGCCGAGCCTCGTGCTCGAGGTAGTGCCCACAGAAAGCCGGCTCGCTACCCCGCCGCATCGAGGACTTGGAGCGTTGGGCCAGGTTGCGGGTCAAAGGGCGGCTTCCACCGCCAACTCTCGAGGTTCGGTACCTCGAGCCTCCCGGCTCCTCGAGCGGGGGCGGAGGACAGGGCTATGCGAGATGCGGTCCAGTTATTGACCAGATTGATGGCGGGGCAGGTTCACAGGCATGGGGCAGGAGGTGATCACGCGGACAGGCATGACGGTCGGAAGGCGCCGTGGGGCCTGCGACTTGTGGTCCCCGGAGTTTTTTCGGTCAAAGCCGCGGATGATTCTCGGTGAGTTCATTCGGGAGATGCGGTGTGCGTTGCGGCTTATTAAGGCTTCGAGACCGAGTACGGTGAGTTGGCGTCATACCGATTGTATGATGTAGCGGCAATTGGTGGTACGAGTCTTGGAGTCGTCCGAGGGCGAGGTGCCCTCCGGCGGTGTGGGGTGAGTTTACGCAGGCCTTTCTTGGCCATTTTCTGCCTCCGCAGCCGCGTTGAGCTAGGGTTGTGATTCTTACTGACCGAGATAGAGGGGCGGGAGCGTCGGGAGTATCTGATCCTCGAGTTCGATTCGTTGGCCAGCGCACACTTGCAGTTGCTATAGTTGATATGGCCAGAGACGGGATGCATCGGTATGTGATGGGACTAGATCGCTATTTGGGTTGATAGTTTGGTGATGGCGACCCCGGCCCGGTATGGATATCGCAGCCGTGTACGGAGGCACACGCCCGGGGGTATGGAGGATCGACACGAGAGGGCGTCGGCCGATAGAGATTACGCCAGGGCCGGCCCGAGGGCTGGAGCTCTGGCCCGGGTATTCTCGTGAGGGTTCGGCGAGGGCGGCCTCGGCGAGCGGATAGCGTATATCCTTCCCGGCCCGGCCACGGAGCACACACCCCGGTTCACGGCGGGAGTCGGATGGTGCGGGGTATTCGGGGGGTAGACGAGCTCCCAGGCTTCGGGCTCACGGGTGGACGAGAGGTTCCAACGGTTGAGGCCACCGGACCTCGTGTTCCCCGCGGCCGGGAGGTATCACCCTGGAGAGTGTTATCGCGCTACGGGCGTTTGTTTTTTGCGGCCGTCGGGGGCCGTCTTTATGAGAGACCGTCCGCGCTGGGTGGTGCGAGCGTTGTGCGGCTCGGCTACCGGTCCGTCGGTTCATCTTCATCCTCGCGGTATCTACGCGCCCGGCGGGCGAGGTACGCCGGACACCGGCAGGCCGCGATAGAGGTCGTGGCGGAGCTTCACAGCTCTAGCGGTCCTTCGAACCGCATATATGCTCTTGGGCCACCGACAGACCGTCGCAGGCGTCGCCTAATGTTGTTGTCACTGTGCATATTATTGATCTTCTCTCGAGAGGTATATGCACTGATAGATCCAGGCTCCACTTTATCGTATATTTCTGTTAGATCCCGTACTTTGTACGTTGGAATATTCTAAGTGGTTGCGACAAGTTATGGATAAGGCTATTTTTCCGATTTTTAGTAAGACACAAGTCTGGCGAATGTCGTTGATGGAAATATTAAGGAATTTGGGATTAAAAGTGAATTATGGAAAGTTAGACATTTCATGAAAATTTGGGGCCAAAAATGAAGTTTTGAAACTTAAAAACTATAAAAAAAAAAGTCACGTGGCCATATTACGACATAGCGGGCCAGCGGGGTCACTGGGTGTATAAAATAAGTTTATAAAGATGATTAATCGATCATCTTCATCATATGATCACCTTAGAAATTTCAAGGACCATGGAGAAAGAAAGAGAGAGTCCATTCGTCCACACCATGGCCGAATTTGTCCTTAAAAATTTGAGCAAGAAAATTATTTTCTTCTAGTTTCTCTACTAATGAAGGTGCTCGTCAACGTGGAGGGGTCGTTGGAGCAAGAAAAACGTCCGTTTGTGCAATTGGCAAGCCTAGCCGAGAGGAGAAGTTGAATGGAGAAGGTGAGATTTAATCTTGTTTACATGTTTTCATAGATGGGTTGTACATGTTGTGGTATGTAGGGGAAACGAAGGAAACCATGAAATTATGATTGTGGAAGGTTGGCCGTATACGTGTGTTTGCATGGTAGTGCGTGTCAAGTGATGAATTAATCGTAGTTAAGCATGTTTGTGTGTTGTTGTAATGTGTAGAAAATGAATGAAACTCATGTAATGATGTATGTCGAGGAATGGCCGCAGGGGTCGTTTGGTATGTAAGAAATGAATTAATGTTATCTAGTATTTTGGTTGTCGTCGTTATGAATTTTATGACGTAGAACGAAGGTTAATAATCCAAGTTGAAGTTAAAACCGTGTGGGCTGATTTGGAGTTAATGTGATTTTATTATAGTTTCTTGGATTTGCGAGGATAATGTTGTCAATGTATGAGTCATAGTGTAGTTGATGAATTTGGAAGGAAGAAATGTACGTTGATTGTTTTCTTGGGTATTCTGAGGGGTTCGGTGGTATGGTGGAATGGATGGGCCGATTTGAATACTTTGCGGATAGCTCGAAATGTCCTTGAATCTTGATTGAATGACCTCGGATTATTACTTAAGAAGGGCATTGGTATTGGCTTGATCGTATTTAGTTTATTTGAATATAAATGAAATGTTTTCAATTGTATGTAAAGGAACTATTAATGTTAGAATGCATTTGGAATTGCTTATTGATATTGTTGATGTGGTTGTTGGTATTGTTTGCTGATATTTAGCCGAGTTGGAGTTCTCGTGGTTGATGACTTCGATAGGGAACGCTCGCCCAAATTTTCAGAGACAGCGATGATGGTTTGGAAATGAATTTTTCGACGCTTATGGCTAATGTTCGATGCCTATTGATGTTATTGTAGATCGTGAGAAGTCGAGACGTAAGTTCGGATTAGCGTAGAAGCGGCTAAGGTATGTAAAGCTACTCTTTCTCTCTTTGGCATGTCTTAGAGTAAATAAGCTATGACACGCTTCTCGAGGTAATTCTACTTTGGTGATCCGAGCATGTCCATGATTCTTCGTCTCTTGATATTCGTATTCTTAATGTAATCGAATTATAGTTCTTATGTCTTTCGTATGACTATATGTTAAAAGTTGCACAAAAGGTTTGTCTTCAAAAGAATTTTGTTTTTAAACGAATCTAAAATTACGAACGTCCGTAACTTTTCACAAACGATAAGCTTTGAAACGCCTTGCAAGAGGTTCCATAATGTATAACATCCCCAACCTCCATAGGCGGGCTCGAATTTGGGTTGACACCTATCCAGGGGGCCCGAGACTTTACCATGATTAGACTTAATGATTTTTACGAAAAGACTTAATGTGATTATCATTTGAACCCCGAGTATGATTACCTATTTATTTAACGAGTCCGAAATGAGAATTGTTATGTTTATGATTCCGATATGAAGTTATGATCCTTAAGGTTCGGTTTTGATATGTGCTCGAGTGGCATCGGAAGAAACGTGATTGGGTTATTGTCCTAATTTGTAAATAATGATTTTCTTTGATTAATTTATTAAGTTTTTGTAAATGTTTGCATTGCATATGGTTACATTGCATATGGTCATAAATATTTTGAATTGCATATAGATCCTACGATTATCGCTCGTGCACACTATTATTACTTCCTTCGCCGAGTCGGCCGGGCAGGTTATCGTGCGCACATTAAGTATGATGAGCTTAAGTATGACGAGCGTCCGATATGATATGATATGTTTCCGAAGTATGATGTCCGGCACGCCGAGCCCCCCGCCGGCACCGTGTATATATGATATGATGTTATGATGTGTGACGGAGATATTAAACTTCTCGAAGTATGATGAGTCGTGGGCGCCCAAGGTAGTGAGGGGCGACCACGTTCCGTCCGTCAAGTCCCATTACGGCCGCATAGGGTATGATATGATAATCGATGATATGATAATCTGATAATATGATAATCTGATGAGGTGATAATCTGATGATATGATAAAATGATGACATGGTACGATATGATGATTCTGTTCACCGAGTCCCTCACTGGAGGGCCGGGACACGTTATATGTGTGCATACGTATGTGATGGCTAACTACTTTTGACAATCAGTCCCGTTATGGATCGGACGCGACACATGATATTGGTACGTATGATTTGTAACTCAGGAGTAAGCATTTGAACATTCTGACTATCATATTTGTCTTCTGTGCCTTTTATGTATGATTTATATTTCCGACGCACGCGCTTTGCTATTTTGGCTACTGTACTCACCTTCTGTACCCCTTACTTCGGTTATGACCTTATTTTTTGTATTCCATGCTTTACATACTCAGTACATATTCCGTACCGACCTTTTCTTCTGGGTCGCGTTTCATGCCGCGCAGTACACCCGTATGAGTCAAGATATTAGTAGAAGATGTTCAGTACGGATTGGCGAGCTCCATTTCCTCCGGAGGCCGCCGAGCTGTGGCATCATGTTATGGTATCCGGAGTTCACATTAGACTATCGCGAACGCTGTCGTGGGCAGACGTCGGTTATGTAATCGGCTATGTAAGCCGATGTATTATTATGCATTGTATTATAAGTTTCATATGTTATAGATTTTATTTGATTCGAGAAAGGTAAAAAGCACATTATTCTTCGAAAAATTTTCGTTATGTATTTGTGTCATGATTTAAAAGCCAGCGTGATTATGAGCATTATGTGAGTTAGCGGGTTCGCTCGGCCCTAAATAAGGGTCGGGTGCCCATCACGCCCTAACAGAAATTAGGGTGTGACAATTTCTCCCCTTGTTGCTAATAAAATTGGGATAGAATCGAAAAACCGATAGAGCCTTTGAGGTAGCTACCCGGTAGAGATTCCGTTATAGCCAGCGAGGTTTATAGAGATTGTTCGATAATTATCCGCGTTGCACTAAAGAGCGGATCTGGTAGAGCTAGATATGACCGAGTTCGATGCTATTATGGGCATGGATTGGCTAGCTTCTTGTTATGCTAATGTTGATTGTCAAAGAAGGTAGTTCGTTTCCAATTTCCAGGAGAACCAGTTATAGAGTGGACAGGTAATACAAAGTATCGCCGAGGGGTAAGTTTATTTCATACCTCAAGGCAAGAAAAATGATCGAAAAGGGCTATATTTATCATGCGGTTCGTATACATGATTTAGAAGCGAGAGGCACCGACTCTTCGATCGATCCGGTGGTTAATGAATTTCCAGATGTATTCCCTGAGGATGAGCTTCCGAGTCTTCCTCCCCGAGCGAGAGATAGAGTTCACCATTGATGTGCTGCCCGACACTCAGCCTATATCTATTCCTCCGTACGGAATGACACCTGCAGAATTAAAAGAATTGAAGGAGTAGCTGAGAGACTTATTAGAGAAGGGCTTCATTCGGCCCAGTACATCACCCTGAGGAGCGCCGGTATTGTTCGTAAGAAAGAAAGATGGGTCGCTGCGGATGTGTATCGATTACAGGCAACTGAATAAGGTAACCATAAAGAATAAATACCCCCTCCCCAGGATTGATGATTTGTTTGATCAGTTGCGGGGTGCCGGTATTTTTCGAAGATAGACTCGCGGTCGCTATCACCAGTGCGGGTACGTGAGGAGATATTCCTAAGACAAGATTCAGACCCGATATGGGCATTATGAATTCGAGTGATGTCTTTGGGCTGACTAATGCCCCGGCGGCATTTATGGACACGATGAATCGAGTATTCGGACCGTTCTTAGATATGTTCGTGATTGTATTCATTGATGACATCTGGTTTATTCACGATCGAACGGAACATGCGGATCATTTGAGGACGGTACTTGGCGCACTCGCACCAGAAATTATATGCTAAATTTTCTAAATGTGAATTGGGCCGACTTCCGTGGCATTCTTGGGGTATATTATGGAGCGATGGCATTCGGGTAGATACCCGGCGGATTGAGGCCGTAAGGGTGGCCTAGACCCACGACACCTGCGGGGTGCGTAGCTTTTACGGGGATTGGCCGGTTATTACGGAGATTCGTAGAGAAGTTTGCTTCGATTCGGTGCCTTTAACGAGGCTAACTCGGAAAGGGAGCCAAGTTCCGGTGGGTGATGCTTGTGAACGCAGCTTCCGATTCTTCGAAAGAAAAGTTGACTACGGCCCGCAATTCCGACTCTTCCCCGAGGGACCGGATGGGTATGTTATTTATTGTGATGATTCGGTGTTGGATTGGGGTGTGTATTGATGCGGCATGGCGGGGGTCATAGCTTATGCCTCCCGGCGGCTCGTAAAGCACGAGAGAAATTATCCTACTCACGATTTGGAGCTAGCCGCGGTAATTCATGCTTTGAAGATGTGGAGACATTATCTATATGGCATTCACGTTGATATTTATACAGATCACAAGAGCCTCCAGTATATCTTTAAGCGAGGAGAGTCGAGATTTGCGGCAGAGGAGGTGGCTAGAATTGCTGAAAGACTATGACGTCGATATCTTATATCATCCTGGGAAAGCTAATGTTGTAGCAGATGCACTCTGCCGTAAGTCTATGGGTAGTGTTACATTCCGTATTTCGTGCCCTCGGGTAGGTCGAGGCAAGTGACACAAGTTTCTTATGGAAAATGTTAAAGTTAGAATATTAAGAAAGGCCAGGGGTAAAAAGGTAAATTTGCATAATGACTCATGGAAATATGGAGAAAGGCTAGGGGCAAATTTGGAACGAAGGGAAATATTTTTCATGAAATATGAGAAATTTGCTAGAATTTTCATGAAAGGGGGGCCACTTGGCCGTGGACCCCACTTGCAAAATGTGGCCAAATTAAATTAGGCCAAGCTAGGGACAATTTGTTCAATTTCTATTGGAAGGAACTAAGTATATATTGAGGTGGAGAGATGACTTGCTCATCTTTTTCCCTAGAATTTTCAAGAAAAGAAGAACAAAACAAAGAAGGAGAAAAAAAACCCCAAGGCCTTCGGCCATAGAGGAATTTCCAAGAAAAGTTTGCAAAATTTTTTACAAAAATCATTTTCTACCAAGTCAAGGGTGCTTAACAAGGTGGAGGGTTCATTAGAGCAAGAAAAGCACAAGTTCATGCAAGTTGTAAATTCTAGCCAAGTGAGGAATTAAGGAACAAGGTAAGAATTCATTCTCCCTTATGCGTTATGGATATTTGTGGATGTTGTAGTGCATGAAAATGGATGAAATTCATATGTTGTGGAAGTGTGTGTAGGTGGCCGTGAGTGTGTATGTGTTGTATGTGTTGTATGTGTTATGTTGTGTTGTGTGTTGGTTGTTGTTGTAATGTATGGAAAATATGGAAATTCATGAAGGAAAGGAAAATAGAGGGTGGCCGTGTATGTATATATATGTGTGTAGGAAGTGTGTTTTGATTATCTTGACTAGTGTTGGTTGTTATTGTTGTGAATGATATGGAAAATGGAAGTTGATTGACTATGGAAAAATTGTAGGTGTACATGCATGTTGTGGCCGTGAGTATGTGCCAATGCGTAGGAAATATGGATTGAATTTTATGTGGTAATCTAGTTGTAGTTGTGGTGGAATTTGTATTAGAAATGAAAGTTGAATGAATTAGTGGAAGTTGGAAATTATAGTGTATAGCGGAGTGTGGTGTATATTGATAATTGGAAGATTTCGTATATTGAAAGACAGTGTCCTTGCATGGGTAGTAAGAAATGGTATTAGTATGACGTTGTTGGAATATATTATAAGGTTGTTATTATGTTTATTGAAGTCGGAAGGTTTTGAAGAAAGTAGTAAATTGAGATTATGCAGTTTGAATGGAATATGTGAATTGCTAGTGTGATTGTTGAGTTATGTTAATAGTTTGGCCGGGTTTGAATTCCCGGATTGTTGTTGAGTAAAAATTGGCCAAGTTGAACTTGGTGGAATGGGATATTTACAGGGGAGGTCTTTGCCGAAGTTTCGGTAGTCAAGTATTATTTTAAGAATTCAATTTTAAAGACACTAATCATGTTTGGTAAACATGATCAATTTGTAGATTTTGGCGAACTTGGAGCTTGAGTTTGGAGACGTGAACAAAGCGTAAAAGGTATGTGAAGTCCACCTCTCCTTCCTTTGGCATGTCTTAGACGTGTAGGCTCGATTTCGCGCCTCGGGGACTTTCTAACTCTAGAAATCCGTGATTGAAATTTTCTACTATTCATTCAATAATTGAATTCACAATTTGTACCTTAAGGAAAAGAAATGTTCAAACGTCCGAAACCTTTGGAAATGAAATTGAAATGTCTTGAAACCTTCGTGGATGACCCAATGGGACATAACGACCGTGTTTTTATGTTCGTTACTCGAGTCTCTCGAAGTACGTGCTTATCGGTTTCATTACTTCTTTTATAGAAGCTTTACAATCTTACTTTGTGTTTTCTTGTGAAGTTGCTATTCATTGCTAGTATCGCCTTATAATGATTGTTCCTTTAAGGTGGGACGAAGCGACCGTGGTTATTCCATAAGGCAATCGGGGGCTACCGACCTTACGTCACCCCGATAGACATGTGACTTTCTTTGGGTTCCTATGCACTTCGCTTATATGATATGTATATGACATGTATATGATATGTATATGAAAATGGGGAATTTTGGGGAATGGATACATGTTGCGCTATAGACGCATTGCCACCTCGGAGGTGGCGTAATTCCATCCGGACGCGGGATGCCGAGACGCGGGACACATGTGGGCGAGCCGATACGTATTTTCGGCGACATGACTTGTTATTTTCACATGTATATGACACGATATGTTTTGAACAAAAGTATATAATAAGCAAGCATGACATCCGCCTGAAAGGCACTTACAGGTATAGATTATCCTTTATCTCGTTATATGATCTTTGGTCTCACATGTTGTTATGGTTCACATGTTACATGCTCCATCATATTATTTTCATGGCTTACATACTCGGTACAACTGTTTCGTACCGACCCTTTTCTTGGGGGGGGGCCGCGTCTCATGCCACGCGAATGTAGACGGAGTTGACGGGCTCGACTCCTAGGAGCTTTTTCAGCTGCACATCGAGAGACGCTCCAGTTGTTCCGGAGCTACTGTCTTGAGTACTACTCTTATGTACATATTCGAACTCAGCAAAGTCAGTTACTTGTAATTATATGTATCGTGTTTAGAGGCTCGTAGACAGATATGTACAGTCAGATGTTTCATAGCCTAGTTGTCCTTATCGCCGTGCGATATGTCAATACAGTTGAATACTACTACTCGTTTACATGTATGCTATTAGCGGCGATGTTGTGAAAAAATGCCGGCGTTCAAGTAAGGCCCACCTAATACAGGAATAAGACATATGACAAGGGGTGCCCGGTACAAGTCTGGGTACTCGTCGCGGCCCCTAGTTGGGTCGTGACAGGTAGCTTGATAGATGTGCCATCAGAAAGGAAGGAAATGGTTCGTGAGATTCATCAGCTAGCTAGTCTTGGAGTCCGCCGGCTGATTACGGGAGATATTGGGGTTTACGGTCGAGGGTTCTTCCGAATGCTCCATTCGGGAAGAGATAATAAGCGATCGATGCGAGGATCCCTGTTCTAGCACGGTACGAGAGATACAGTACCAAAGGAGAAGACTCCGTTCGAGATTTCACACGAGGGAGCATTATTGCACGGGGGCGATTATGTGTACCCGATGTTGCGAAGTCGCGGCGACGGGTTATGGGCGAGGCACATTATGCCCGTTATTCTTGCTCACCTGTGGTCGACGAAGATGTATCATGACCTCGAGATGCTTATACTGGTGGGATGGTATGAAAAGGGACATAACGAGTTTGTTGCTCAAGGTGCCGAATTGTCGCGAGTTAAGATTGAGCATCGAAGCTTGGGTGGATTACTACGGGGAGATGGAGATTCCGACGTGGAAGTGGGAAATAATTAATATGAACTTTATTACGGGCTTACCTCGCGCTCTCCACGGAGGTATGATTCCATATGGGTTATTGTTGATAAGGCCGACAAAAATCGGCCCATTTCCTTACGATCGGGACTACTTATTCGGTGAGGACTATGCCGAGCTATATATTAAGGAGATAATGAGACTTCACGGAGTTCCCATATCTATCATCTCCGACGAGAGGTGCCCGGTTCACGGCCAAATTTGCGGAGATCATTTCGGGAAGGATTGGGGACACAAGTGAGTCTCGGTACGACATTTCATCCTCGGTCGACGGACGGGCGGCGCACTATTTAGACGAAATTTGGAAGATATGTTGCGGGCTTTGTGTTATTGATTTCGGGGGTATACGGGATGATCATTTGCCGCTTGTTGAATTTGCTTATAATAACGACTACCCTCCGGTATCCGGATGGCACCTATGAGGCTCTGTGGCGAAATGCGGGTCTGGAATTGGCTAGTTTGATGTTGGAGAGACTAAATTAATTGGCCCCGAATATGATCCGGCAAACGGTTGACAAGGTGAAGCTTATTCGGGAAAAGGTTACTAGCGACCCGAGTCGACGAAATCATATACGGAGATAATCGACGTCGACATTTAGAGTTCCCGGGTTGGAGATTGGGTATTCCTAAAAGTGTCACCCATGAAAGGTGTTATGAGATTCGGCAAAAAGGGAAAGCTCAGTCCGAGATATATTGGGCCTTACCAGATCACCCGTAAAATAGGCAAGGTTGCCTATGAATTAGATCTGCCAGCTGATTTGGGAGCAGTGCATCCGGTATTCCACGTGTCTATGCTTCGCAAATGCATTGGTGACCCTTCCAGAATATTTTGCATAGATGATATCTAGGTCACAGAGGAGCTATCCTATGAAGAGCAGCCTATAGCCATATTGGATCGTCAGGTAAGAAGGTTGCGGAACAAAGATGTGGGTTCCGTTAAAGTGTTATGGCGGAACAATAAACGGGAGAAAATGACCTGGGAGGCTGAGGAGGAGATGAAGAAGAAGTATCCTCACCTATTTCCGGTGCCTACCGGTAATTTAAATTCCTTACTTGACTATGTTGATCAATGAATGAATTGTGTGTGATAGCTATAAAAGAAACTCCCCCGAATTGTTAAGACCCGTAGGGCTAGTTTAACATTCGAGGACGAATGTTCTAAAGGGGGGAAGGATGTTATATCCGTATTTTGTACATCGGGACAATCAAGGTTAACCACGATAAGTTAGGGACAAGACTATTCGGGATACAAAGTCGAGACTTTTAACTACGATTTTGTTTTAAGACATAAGTTGCTTATGAATTTATTGGCATGGATCATTTAGGAAAATTTGGGGCTAAAAGTGAAATATTGAAAGTTGGCGGTTCGTGAAAAATTGGCCATGTTGGCCGTGTGGCTGGAAATGGTCCCCACACATTTTGTGGCCAAATTTAATTAGTCCGTATTGTATGGGCCATAGGTTCTGTATTACTTACATAAGTGAACAAAAGATGACTAATAAGTCATCTTCTCATCGTCCCACACTTAGAGAAAAAATCAAGAACTTGGATGAACAACACGAAGGCCATTAGGCCATAACCCCAAAAATTCAAGACCAAGATTAGCCATCAAAAAAATATTTCTTTCTAGCAAACCCACTAATTGGAGGTCCCTTGTTAACGTGGGTTGTTGTTGGAGTCAATAAACCGTTTGTTTTCATCATTTGCAAACCCTAGCTAGTTGTGAAGTTGAAGAAGAAAGGTAAAGGTTTAATCTTGTTTTTATATGTTAAAGATGGTTTATGTGTGTTGTAGTATGTAAAAAGGGATGAAAATCATGAAATATTACATGTGAAAGTGAGGCCGTGTGGATGGGTGTGGACGTAGCAGGTGTGTATGTTGTGTAGGAGTGGTGAATTAATTCTATTTAGCATGTTTGGTTATTGTAGTGTGTTGAAATGAATGAAAATCATGAAGTTTGTATGTGCGTGTGTTGGCCGAATATAGCCTCTCATATGTATGGCAAAGAATGAATTAATTTTTCTTAGAGTTTTGGTTGTTGTTGTTATGTGGATTCTATGTTGGAAATGAGAGTTTAATGATTCAAGTTGATGTTGTAATTGTTGCGAGCTGATTTGGAAGTTAATGCGTTTCTTATATAATTTTTGTATTTATGGAAATGACATTGTTAAAGTGTCGATTGTTGGTGTAATTCATGAATTTGGGAGAAAGGAATATAGTTGTGTTGTTCTCGGGTTTGGAGCAGTTTTCGGGTGAATTGGAGTGTTGTTTGGGATGTTGGAAATATTGTGTGGATTATTTAAAATGTCCTTAAATATTGTTAGTATGGGTTGGACGTAGTAGTTGAATGTATGAGCGTTGATGTTGGTTTGAATGTAAGCGTTGAATTGAATATAATGAATGTTGTTGAATGATGTAAAGAGAGTTACTAATGTTATAATGCATTTCGGATTGATTGTTGATGTTGTTAGAATGGTGTTGGTGTTGTTGTTGAATTGGTAAGTTAAATTCTCGGGGTTGTTGTATTTACGGGGGAAATCTTTGCCCAAATTTGTAGAATTTAGTGTTCACTTGGAATTGAATTCTAAGTATCTATAACTAATGTTTGGCATATTATGACGTATTTGTAGATCTTGGGGAGCCCGAGGTTTGAGTTTGGATTAGCTTTGAGAGCGGACGAGGTATGTAAAAAGCCTACCTTTTTCTTTTCTTTTGGCATGTCTTGTTGTAAGTAGGCTAAGATCAGGAACCTCGGGGTAACCTACATTCATAGATCCAGGGCACATCTAGAATCCTTATTCACTCCTTGATGTTCATAGCCTTAATATAGTCAAATTATAGTCCTTGTACCCTTTGTTTGATTGGAAACTAAGTGTTGCATAAAAAATTCCGTTTTCAAAGATTAATTAACTACGAACGACCAGTAACTTTCGTAGATAGAACCGGATTGCCCCGATAAGCTCGTAGGAGGTTCTGTAGCGTATAATGACTCTAATCTTCATAGGCGGGCTCGGGTTGAGTTGATACTAGCCCGTGGGCCCCACAACTTCCCTTGTGTATAGTTCGATGACTTTGTAAGAACTTAGTATGACTATCACCCTAACTCCGTGTATGGTTGGTCTGTATCTTTTAAGTTCTAAATAATGATTTTTATGCATATGGTTACTCACGACTCCGTTCGTGCATTCTGTTGTATGTTTCGCCAAGTCCCGGGCCGGTTATGTCGTCGTGCGCACTATGTTATACTCCGGTGTTATCTTTGTGTTATGATTCACCGAGTTCCTCGCTAGAGAGCCGGGGACCCTATATGCTTTGGTGTTATCTTGTGATTATGGTGTTATGATGTGTTATGGAGATATGTCGGGTTATGGAGATTTGAAACCCATACACGGTGTTATCTTGTGTTATGGCGCCGATGACGGGCGGGCGACCATATTAACAGAGCCCCCGTACGTGACTTGTGTTTTAAAAGTAAACGTTTTGGTATTTTGAATATTTCACTTACTTTACGTATACATTTCGATTATGATTACGTTTCTTGTATTTACGCTTTGCATACTCGGTACATATTCAAATGCCCCGACCCCGCTTTTCTTGTTTGTGTTTCGTGCCGCAGTACGGACGCCCGTTTCGGTGATCCGCCGGCCTAGGACACCTATTGCTGTGGAGTGCTCCCTTTGTCTGGAGCCTATATTTTGGTATATATTCTTCCGTTAAATATGTGTATATTTGTTCGGGGTACGACGGGAGCCTGTCCGTCTATGATTCTATTGTTGTTTGGGAATACGTGGACATATATGTGGGTTGTGCCTATTCTGTACGGGTGTGTTCGTATGTTATATGTTACGGCGATCCCATTGCCGTGTGAGCCTTGTCGGCTTGCATTTGTATATATTTTGGGCCGTTGCGCCATATGATAGCCTTAAAACCCTTGTGATATATATATGTTTGTGTGTGAGATAGTTTGGGCAGTCGATAATTGTATACGTATAATCCATCGTATGTGATTCGGATTAATGAATGTGTTTGGGTGCCCGGCTCGGGCACTAGTCGGCCTCGGGGTTGGGTCGTGATAACTAATACCCCCTTATGCCTCATACTCTTTTACTCTTGTGTTGCACTCAGACATTGATTTCAAAACCAATCATAATCATATCGTATTTGTCGTTGATGATAGCCCTTTATCGCTTTA
>NC_081353.1:2015119-2022554 GCF_029784015.1 Lycium ferocissimum
AAAAAAGTCAACTTGAAAAGAAATCGTAGAAAAGTGATATGGCAAAGTAGCAACGGTTTGTGATTTGTATAATCGAGATCATGAGTGATATCTTTGGGATGTAAAAGACCGAGACTCACCAAAGATGAATAATGAAATAGAATAATTTTTAGGAAAAGGATCAGCATAATAAGGATGAGAGAGGATGATCAGAATGAACAGAATAAGTTTTGGAAGCGAAGAATGGATTGTATAGAAGTAATATATTCTAAAGGACAAAGCGGTACTGAGTTAAGAATAGGGTTCCTTGTGCGAGGAATACAGTATTGAGTATAAAACGGGAGGTAATAAGATAAATTGAGGAGGAAGGAATGTAAAGGAATAAGTATGGATATAGAAAGAAAAGGAAATATGCAAAGTATGCGCGCTTAAGAAGTAGTCGTATTATGAGCAACGGAAGATGCATCTCCTAGGAATATCCTATACCAAGACAGAATGAGTAAAGTATATAAAGGAATAAGTTAGAAAGAAAAATGTGGCCATGAGTCATGAGTTTACCATACGACGATAAAGCGATAAAGCAAGGCTATCATCAACGACAAATACGATATGATTATGATTGGTTTTGAAATCAATGTTGAGTGCAACACAAGAGTAAAAGAGTATGAGGCATAAGGGGTATTAGTTATCACGACCCAACCCCGTAGGCCGTGACTAGTGCCCGAGCTGGGCACCCAAACACATTCATTAATCCGAATCACATACAGATGGATTATACGTATACAATTATCGAGCCCATTTTGTCTCAAACTATCTCACACACAAACATATATATATCACGGGAGAGCGCAAGGCTATCATATGGCGCAACGGCCCAAAATATATACAAATGCAAGCCGACAAGGCTGCCCGGCGACAACGGGATCGCCCGGAACATATAACATACGAACACACCTTCGTACGAATAGGCACAACCCACATATATGTCCACGTACCCTCTAAATGTAACAACAGAATCATATGACGGGACGGGGCCCCGTCGTACCCCGAACAAATATACACATATGCAACGGAAGAATATATACCAAAATATAGGCTCCGGACAAAGGAGCACTCCGAACGACGGAAACAGGTGTCCTAGGCCGGCGGATCACCGAAATGGGCGTGGCACCTCGCGGGCATGAAACACGGCCGAAGAAAGGGGGTCGATTACGGAATATGTACTGAGTATGCAAAGCAGAAATACAGTAAACAGAATCATAATCGAAACAGAAGTACAGAAAGTAAGTGAAATATTCAAAATACCAAAACGTTTACTTTTAAAACACAAGTCATGCATGGGGCTCAAAGAATATGGTTGCGCGCCCGTCACTGGCGCCATAACACAAGATAACACCGAAGGTTTCAAATCTCCATAACCCGACATATCTCCATAACACATCATAACACCACATAATTACAAGATAACACCAAAAGCATATGGTCCCCGCCTACGCGAGAACTCGGTGAATCATAACACGGCATAACACCTAGAGTATAACATAGTGCGCACGACGACATAACCGGCCCGGACTTGCGAAACATAATAATGAATGCACGAACGGAGTCGTGAGTAACCATATGCATAAAAATCATTATTTCGAACTTAAAAGATAAGTAGACCAACCATACATCGGGAGTTAGGGTGATAGTCATACTAAGTTCTTACAAAAGTCATCAGAACTATACACAAGGGAAGTTGTGGGGCCCACGGGCTAGTATCAACTCAACCCGAGCCCGCCTATGAAGATTAGAGTCATTATACGCTACAGAACCTCCTACGAGCTTATCGGGGCAATCCGGTTCTATCTACGAAAGTTACGGTCGTTCGTAGTTACAGAATCTTTTGAAAACGGAATTCTTTATGCAACACTTAGTTTCCAATCAAACAAAGGGTACAAGGACCATAATTTGACTATATTAAGGCTATGAACATCAAGGAGTGAATAAGGATTCTAGATGTGCCCGGATCTTATGAATAGAGTTACCCCGAGGCTCCGGATCTTAGCACACTTTTACAACTAAGACATGCCAAAAGAAAGAAAAGGTAGGCTTTACATACCTCGTCCGCTCTCAAAGCTAATCCAAACTCAAACCTCGGGCTCCCCAAGATCTACAAATACGTCATAATATGCCAAACATTAGCTATAGATACTTAGGAATTCAATTCCAAGTGAACACTAAATTCTCTGATAAATTGCGCATTTCCCCGTAAATACAACAACCCCGAGAATTTAACTCGCCAATTCAACAACAACACCAACAACCATTCTAACAACATCAACAATCAATCCGAAATGCATTATAACATTAGTAACTCTCTTTTACATCATTCAACAACATTCATTATATTCAATTCAACGGCTTACATTCAAACCAACATCAACGCTCATACATTCAACTACTAGCCCGAACCCATACCAACAATATTTAAGGACATTTTAAACAATCCACACAATATTTCCAACATCCCAAACAACACTCCAATTCACCCGAAAACTGCTCCAAACCCGAGAACAACACAACTATATTCCTTTCTCCAAATTCATGAATTACACCAACAATCGACACTTTAACAATGTCATTTCCATAAATACAAAAATTATATAAGAAACGCATTAACTTCCAAATCAGCCGCAACAATTACAACATCAACTTGAATCATTAAACTCTCATTTCCAACATAGAATCCACATAACAACAACAACCAAAACTCTAAGAAAAATTAATTCATTCTTTGCCATACACGAGAGGCTATATTCGGCCAACACACGCACATACAAACTTCATGATTTTCATTCATTTCAACACACTACATAACCAAACATGCTAAATAGAATTAATTCACCACTCCTACACAACACACACACCTACATGTCCACACCCATCCACACGGCCTCACTTCCACATGTA
This sequence comes from Lycium ferocissimum, assembly GCF_029784015.1. Lineage (NCBI taxonomy): Eukaryota > Viridiplantae > Streptophyta > Magnoliopsida > Solanales > Solanaceae > Lycium > Lycium ferocissimum. Next base: position 2,018,051 of record NC_081353.1, read on the forward strand.
ATATTTCATGATTTTCATCCCTTTACATACTACAACACACATAAACCATCTATAACATATAAAAACAAGATTAAACCTTACCTTTCTTCTTCAACTTCACAACTAGCTAGGGTTTGCAAATGATGAAAACAAATGGTTTATTGACTCCAACAACAACTCCACGTTAACAAGGGACCTCCAATTAGTGGGTTTGCTAGAAAGAAATATTTTTTTGATGGCTAATCTTGGTCTTGAATTTTTGGGGTTATGGCCGAATGGCCTTGGTGTTGTTCATCCAAGTTCTTGATTTTTCTCTAAGTGTGGAATGATGAGAAGATGACTTATTAGTCATCTTTTGTTCACTTATGTAAGTAATACAAGTGTCCCATGGCCCACACATGGGTTGGACCAATTAAATTTGGCCACAAAATGTGTGGGGACCATTTCCAAGCCACACGGCCAACATGGCCAATTTTTCATGAACTGCCAACTTTCAATATTTCACTTTTAGCCCCAAATTTTCCTAAATGATCCATGCCAATAAATTCATAAGCAACTTATGTCTTAAAACAAAATCGTAGTTAAAAGTCTCGACTTTGTATCCCGGAATAGTCTTGTCCCTAACTTATCGTGGTTAACCCGGGATTGTCCCGATGTACAAAATACGGGATATAAGCACATATCCCGCATTTTGTGCGTTGGAATATTTCGAGATCGAGTAAATTGAAGAAAATAAGTTCGACGACAATTTGGGAAATCTTGGGCGAATTTTTAAGTCAACTATGGAGGCGCGCGTATCTCATAGTATATGTGGAGTTTTAAGGTGTTTTAAAAGCCTAAAATGAAGTTCGTCGAGTCTAGTTTGTAATGCAACAAACCGTTCATTGATAGGACATCGGAGTAGAGAATTATAGACGTTACAAACTGAACTATCGATGCGGGAACGGAATCCGCCCCGGCACCGGCTACAAGGTGCCGCTACGATCGCTACGATCACGCCTAAAGAACCCGACGTTGGCAGTTTTTAAAAGGGACGGAACCTTAACCTTATTTTTCAAGAAAAAACGGTTCCAAAACTTTCCGAAAATTCACAAAAAAAAGAAGAGAGGAAAACGACAAGAGAAAGAAAGAGAGAAAGGAAAGGGAAAAAAATTCAAGCCATCCAATTTTGATCCAAAAATTCCTCTCTTCTTGAATTCTTATCATGTTCAAGACTCTCTTCAATATGGTATAGTTATTTGAGCAAGAAAATCATTTTTGTGGCAAGTGGGAAGTTGAAGAAAAGGTAAGAATTCTCATTCTTTTTTTATGTGTTATGGAAGAGTTATATATGTTGTAGTATGTAGAACTCAATGAAAATCATAGAGATATTGTGTGGTGTGTGCAAGCCGTGTGGTGTGCTATGTGTATGTGGCAGTGTGGCATGGAAAATTGGAAGGGAGATGAATTCATTTTATTTAATGTATTAGTTGTGTTGTTATGGTTTTGTGATGTAAATAGAAGGTTAATGATTCTTGTTGGCTTGAGAATTTGTTGTAAAGTTGTTGTGGGAAAATTAGTGAAGTTATGGGAAATTTGTATAATTTTGGAAATGAATTGTTAAGATACAAATTATGATGATTGTTGATGGAATTGGAAGATGGAAACATGTTATGAATATGTATGTTGAAGATTAGAAGTTTCGGATGAATTATGGTTTTGTGGAAAACTTGTATATTTTGTATATTTGGTGAATATTTTGTAAAATGATATGAAATGTTTCCGAATTGTATTGAAGTGATCTTGATTAGTGGATGAATATGAGAATGTTAGTATTGAATTAAAAATGTGAAGTTGGAATAGAAGTTGATATGTTATGTAGAGAAGAAGAACGGAGTTTATGTTAGAATGCGTTCCGATTCGATCGTTGGTGTTATTGGTATTGTTGTTGGGTTGGTTGTTGAAATGGTTGTTGGTGTTGTGTTTTGGGCCGAGCCATATTCTCGGGGACGCTATATATATGGGGAAATGCTGCCGAAATTTCGGCGGACAAGAACAAATTCAAGATTGGAATTTTAAAGCCTCATGAATAGTAATCGGTAAATGCGACCAAATTGCGGATTTTGGCGAACTTGGGCGAATCGGATTTGGAGCAAACGTAGAGGCGGAAAAGGTATGTAAGGCTTTCCCCTTCCTTCTCTGGCATGTCTTAGACGTCATAGGCTTGAACGTGTGCCTCGGGGGCCACTCTAATTCTAGAAATTCGAGTTTGAATTTGGTTACTATTCGCTCAGTAGTATTGAGTTAAATGAGTTATGGCTTGTTGTAAATAAATGTTCATATGTTCGTAACTCTTGAAAATGGAACCGGAATGACTTGAAATCTTGAGGTTAATGTAATGAGACATAATGACCACATTTTTAGGTTAGATTTTGATTTGATCCAGAGGTGGGCCCACAACACCCGAGACCCGTGTATATTGCTTTATTTGTCTTATTTCCGTACAATTCTTAACAAAAACTTTTGACTAATGTTACGAGTTTGTTATAAATATTCGGTAACTCGGATATGAGTATTCCGGGGTCGACTATCCGGATATAAACGCTTCGGCACGAATGATTTGATTTGAATATTCTGACATAAGCATTCCGATCTAAATATTCTGATATATGTCCTAACATAAGTATTCTGATTTAAGTATTCCGGTACAAGCAATCCGATATGATAACTCCGATGTGAATATTCTGCTATGAGTATTTGGGTATGAGTCCGTTGACACAAAAATCGAGTATTCGATGCGGTGTCTCTACAAGTCTTAATGTTCTTCACGTACGATCTTGGATCGCTTAAAAAGTCCGAAGAGGTTTTACGTACTTCAAAATGCTCATAACTTTCCGATACTAACTTAAAAGAACCCGAAATTTGTTCGAATCCTTCCGATGTCCGTAAGTGTACGTATTCATCGAGTCCGGATTTTTGTGCATATGGTTTCTCACTACTCGTTCGTGCAAGCTCACGTATCGATTCACCCGAGTCCCGGCATGTTATGTTCTCGTGCGTACTCTACGGTATGATTCGATTCACCGAGTCCCGGCCGCAGACATGTTCTCGTGCGCATTTCACCGCATTGTTCACCGAGTCCCTCGTACTTGCGGGCCGGGACACGTTATTTGTGTATGTTTGTGATGATACGGGGATGGCGGCCAGGATGGCATTTGATATTATCCACCGAGACCCGCAGTAGAGGGCCGGGACACGTTATGTATATTTGGTACAGGATTCTGGTCTGCATGATTCTGCATTACCGAGTCCCTTAACAAAGGGCCGGGACACGTTATTTGCATACATGACATATGAGTCTGCAATACATGATCCTATTCAATGCCCCTCGTCGAAGCCGGGACACGTTATCCGACATACGATCTGGTGATTTGACACGCATTTTCCGTACCTCGACTCGATCATGATTTTGAGTATGTCCGACCTCGATTATGAATGCGTAGGTACAACTTCGTACATACGAGGTACGATTACGAATTCCGTCCCATAGAGACATTACCGGGAATTCCTCGTCGGGGCCCTAAAAGGACATGCGATTTGATGATTGTAAATAAGTATTTCGGATTTGGGCCCCCCGTATACTTTTCCTGCTTTTGCCATGAAGGTAAAGGTTTTTTTTGCGAAAAGGGGGGTAAGGGGTTTTTGAAAAGGGGCACGGGTAGTTCGTCCCTTTCGGGAAAAGTTGTTTTTTGTCGCATGTCCCTACCCCGGGGGGGCATTTTCCTTTGACCCCCTTTTCCCCGGGGCGTTTTCTCCACGCGATCCCCACTTTGGAAGAACAAGAAAGATGTTCCCCGGAGATGGCAAGCTCCTTTTCCCCCCGGCCGGGGGAGTCGAGTTTGTCCCTTTTGATTTCGGATCCCTGTTTGAGACTTTGCGGAAAAAGGGCGTGGGGGTTGGGTCGGTTTTTAAACGGCCCCCGGGATAAGTTAACGTGTTGGTTCCTTTGACTACGAGTTTTGTAATTTGGAAGAACGAAAAGAATTATTTTCCGAAAGTTATATTTTACATTTTATCTTTATTTGAAAAAAAAAATTATGCGCGTAATAAGAGTCCGTGGTTCGCTAGGCTCTCAGGATGTTGGTCGGGTGCCCATCACACCCTAGTAAGGTCGGGGTGTGACAATAACATCCTTCCCCCCTTTAGAACATTCGTCCTCGAATGTTAAACTAGCCCTACGGGTCTTAACAATTAGGGGGAGTTTCTTTTATGACGCCTATCGCACAATTCATTCATTGATCAACATAGTCAAGTAAGGAATTTAAACTTGTGAGGGACATAGGAAATAGGTGAGGATACTCTTCTTCATCTCCTCCTCAGCCTCCCAGGTCATTGTTACACCTGTAATTTATGCGAATTTAAAAATTGAAACAAGTCGGAATGGTAGGAATTAAGGTTCTAATTGATTCTACTTGGTCCGTATGGGATGTTTAAGGAAATATTGACGCGAAGATATCAAGGAAGGTTAAGGACATTGTAATGCATT
>NC_081353.1:2022654-2094106 GCF_029784015.1 Lycium ferocissimum
CTTTGAGTGGGTTCTTGTCGTGCGCACTTTGTTATACTCCGGTGTTATGTTGTGATTATGGTTCGCCGACCCCTCGCTCGAGGGCGGGTTCCGCTTATATTTGGTGTTATCTTGTGTGCATGGCGTTGTCTTGTGTATGATATGTGACGGGATACGGAGATTTGAAACTTTCTTTGGTGTTATCTTGTGTTATGGCGCCATCGACGGCGGGCGACCATATTTTTTACGTATCCTATGCATGATTCGTATTTTAAAGTAACATTGTGATATTTTGGAAATGCATTTATTTTAAACACTCTATTTCGATTATGACTCGGATTTGTGTACCACGTTTTTACTTTGCATACTCGGTACATATTTCGTCGACCCCGCTTCGAAATTTGCGTTTCATGCCGCAGTGTCAACACGTTTGGTGATCCACACAGTTTAGGGACACCCTCTTCTGCGTTTGGAGTGCTCCTTATTCCGGAGCCCATATTTTGGTATATATTCGTTCGTTGTATATGTATATGTTTGTTCGGGGGTACGGCGGGGCCACCGTCCGTCTTATGATTCCGTTTGTGCATTTAAGATGTGGACATGTATGTGGGTTATGCCCGTACGTGCGATGTGTGTTTGTATGATATATGTTACGGGCGATCCCCGTTGACGGGGCGGCCCGTCGGCTTGCATTTGTATATGTTTTGGGCCGATGCGCCATTTGATAGCCTTGCCAACTTTTGATATATATTCGGTTGTGTTTGAGATTTATTTGAGACAGTTTAATATAATCTGAGATAGCGTTTGATATTTATGTCCGTATAAGCCATCTGTTTGCGACTCGGATTTATGAATGTGTTTGGGTGCCCAGCTCGGGCACTAGTCACGGCCTACGGGGTTGGGTCGTGACAAAACTTTTATTGGTATGGTATAGACATAAAAAGGAATCGGGAATCTAGAGCAAAGAGAATTTCAAGGATATTAAGAAGATAGTCGTGGAGAAAGACTAGGGCTAAAGAAGCGTGGTATAGTCGGATACTCTATAAAGGGGCCCAATGAATTCGATGTCCCCATTAATCCATTAGCCTAGGGGACTTCTAGTCACGAAAGGTAGAAGTGAAAGGACAATAGAGAAGGTATCATAATTGTATCCGATCTACATAAGCATTCCGATTTGATACAAGAACTCAACTGGCAAAAAGGAAGTAAGTTAAGCCATGCGATGAAAATAACTCCGACATTATAGGAAATAGAGAAGTTGAAGGATCGCTAAGGTCGGCCAGATTATTATCAAAGAAGGTTCATATTCGAAGGTTATTGGCGTATAAAAACAACCTTAAAAAGGGGGGAAGAGCAGATTTAGTCCTGAAATAAAGTATGACCATCCCAAAAATTCCAAAGAAAGAAATGTGTTAGTTTGAAAAATCCAAAGCTCGAGAATGTATCAGGAGAAAATAAAAACGGATTGAAAATAAGTATATTATGGGGCAGGTATAAGAAAGAAGGTATGATAAGAAAATAAGGGGAATTAACAAGTCAAAGAAAATGATGTGAGATAAGATATTTCTAGACCGTGGTTCGCATCCCTCATACCGGGGAAATTGTACCGCACCCAGATACGCAGTGACATATCCTAAAGATGCAACAAGGAGACAATATAATGCGTATAAAAGATCAACGAGTATAAGAAGGGATAGCTCGAGGCAGCATCGAAGGAGTAAACAAAGGAGTTGCCCACTAATAAGGAAATAAAGAGCGAGAAAAAGAGAGTATTCGTAGGATGGCGAGTAGCCGTGACATAGTAAGGCAAGATTACTGTAACGGAGACAAAACGAGAACGGTATACTAGTTGATTTCTGATTATGTACACGAGAACAAAAGAGCTCCAGCCAGAGATATCATTATCCTTAAGTATGTGATGCTTCTTTGAATGATTTCTTAGTCGTGTATGGCAAATATAGGTATTGATATTGTAGCACCGTGAGGCATTGCATATTTTGGGTTGTTGTGACAGGATGGTAGTGGTACAATTACAGGGGAAACTCTGGCAAAAGTTTTGTAGAAATCCCTAAGAGCTCAACATTCGAGGACGAATATTTCTTAAAGGGGGGAGGATGTTATATCCCGTACCTTAGAGAAGCACTGGTTAAATTTGAATATAAGTAAGTCGAGCTATGGCTAGGTAAAACAACTTTGGATTGTGAGGAGCGAAGCATTATTAAGTATATTGTTTAAGTAAAGGATGAATTATGATCTTGTAAGTCATAACCGGGAAGGACAACCTTGGAACCAAAGGACATGACCATTATTAGGTATGATTAATGATAAATATCATGTATGGAGAGTTTCAAAAGATTCCGGGATCAAGCAAATCGAAGAAAATAAGTTTGATGTTACACCCCGTACCTCGGAGAAGCACTGGTTAAATTTGAATGTAAGTATGTCAAGCTGTGGCTAGGTAAAACAACTTTGGATTGTGAGAAATGAAGCATTATTAAGATATTGTTTAAGTAACGGAAGAATTATGATCTTGTAAGTCGTAACCGGGAAGGACAACCTTGGAACCAAAGGACATGACCGTTATTAAGTATGATTAATGATAAATATCATGTCTGGAGATTTTCGGAAGATTCCGGGATCAGGCAAAACGAAGAAACTAGTTTGACGAAAATTTGGAAAAAGTTGGCAGGATTTTGGGCAGTTTTTTAGTCAACTTTGGAGGGGTATATCTCCTAGTATATTAGGAGTTTTAATGTGTTTAAAGTCTAAAATGAAGTTCGTCGAGTCTAGTTTCCAAAGCAATAAACTGCTCGTCGATACGACATCTTAGTAAAGAATTAAGGACGTTACAAGTTAGGCTGACAGAACAGAAACGCGTGCTACAGTAACTGCTATAGTGTTCCGACTCGAATTTAGAACCATATAAAAGGGGGCAAAACCCTATTTTTTCACCAGGAAATCAGATTTTAGAGCTCAGCAACATATAGGGTCATTTTGGTCATAAAAAGTTGAGAGAATTGAGTGATTTTAGCTAATCAAGGCTCGGGTGTATAATTGTGACTATAGAATCGTTTTGCGGTGGAATTTGGCATGGATTCAAGGTGAACATTGGAGATATCGTCATTTTAATAGGAATAAGGTATGAATCTTCCCTTATTATCGTTGTTTTATGTTTATTTTCGAACGTAGAACGATTAAATGAGCGTATAGTTAATTTGTCGGTGGAGAAATTGGATAAAAATCATATGAGGTGTCTTGTGGAGTATTTTGATATTGATGATGATATGGTTGATGTTGGCATTGTTGTTATTGTTGTTAGTTGTTGGATTGTGATTTCGGGCTATGCATATATACAGGGGAGATGCTGTCCGAATTTTGGCAGATTTTAAATGGATTTTAATTGAAAGCTTAAGGCAAGTGTATGATGGTGAGCCTAAAAATAGTATAAATGATTTTATATGTAGATTTCAAAACAGGAGGTAGGTTGGAAAGTCGAGAAGTGAGCTTCCAGGTATGTTAAGGCTATCCTTTCCTTCTTTTTGGCATGATTTATGACAAGTGCGAAGTGTAATGATACCCATAATGAATCCACTCCTAAATGTAGGATATCCTAAGTTCCTTGACTTCTTAAGTCCCGAAGGGGCATCCATAAGTTGACCGATTTCATAACGATGTCTAATTCCCGAAGGAGACATTCTTAAGGTTTCCTTATTCCCATGCATTTCACATTTGATATTGGGTCTCGAAGGAGTCAAATGAAAAGGGGAAGAACTTCCCATTTTTAAGACAAAGGGAAAGAAGTTCCCATTTTTAAGAAAGGGAAAGAAGTTCCCATTTTGAACTAAAAGTTGCTCCGGAGGGAGTCTTTTGATAGTTTCCAAAGATTTTCATGCATTGCATATTTACATCCATTCACGACATCATTTCATGGGGAAGGGAAAAAGGATTTAGAGCGTTATATCACGCAAACCACCTAATCAAATTTGGTATACGATGATTATGATGCCCGAAGGGGCCATTATGCTGCCCGAAGAATATATATATATATATATATATATATATATATATATATATATATATATATATATATATATATATATATATATATATATATATGATGCATTAAAAGTTCATATGCACGTACATGATTTGCGATGTTGGTTACAGGTACAGATTGAGTCTATTACTTCCTTATTACTCGAGTTGAGATATATTGCTTCAGATCTGCCTTACATACTCGGTAGGTACATTATTCGTACCGACGTCCCTTTGCCTGGGGGCGCTGCGTTTCATGCCACGCAGGTGTATACAAATGAGTAGAAGACATTGGCTATAGGACGATGTTCCCAGGCTATCAGCTGGATTGGTGAACTCCATCTCAGTTCGGAGTGTTGCTGAGTCAAAGTACTTATGTTGTGGTATCTCGCGTATGTTAGAGACTTTTGGAGATAGTGTCCTGTGGATAGTGCATCGAGATGTCGACCTTTGTGTAAAGCGACCATGTAGGTCAATGTGTTTTTATGCTTTGTTTTTAAAGATTTTATTGTGACTAAAGGTTTTCTTCGAATTAACGATAAGAGAGAAGTCCCTGATTTGACGAAAGTGCTTTATTGAAAAGTTTTTCACCTTTATTTGAAAGAAGCGTTGTTTCATAAATTAAAGGTTCACAAAAGTTTTGACTCATGGATGGAATGGTAGTATGGCACTCAGCCGAGTAGGGTCTTAGGTGTCAGTCGCGGCCCTCCGGTTTGGATCATGACAGGATGTGATCTTATGATTAAACCTATTCTCTTCAAAGATGATAATTTGCTTGATAGTGACATAGTGGATGATTGTGAAATGCATGGCCTTGTGTTTTGTGATGTTGAAAATGAATCCATTCTTTGGAATCACAAAGTCACTAAAGAACCACTGTGGTATCATGATCTATTTCTTAGTGAGAAAAACCTCCTCTTGAGGGAATATGACTTGATTGCTAAATGGATTATCTTGAAAGGGAGGGTAAAACTTGGCTACAAATTGCTAACCATATCTTGTGTGATACCTTTCCTTATGACCTTTTTGCTTATAAAACCCTTTGTATGTTGTTGCTTAAGTTTATGATGGGTTTGCAAGTGGGGTGTGTAGACCATGACTTGAGGCATATCTTTGTTTATGACCCCGGTGTAGTGTCCTCTTGTTATGTTTTGGTAGTGAAACCATTGTTTAAGGAGACTAGGGTAGAGAGTTGGGCTTTAGGTTGGGATGACCTTACTTTACATCTTACACTTAGTCAAAATGAGGGTAGAACTTGCTTAGGGTTTGTTCCCTATTCTAATAGCATTAGTTCCTTCATATTACCCTTACTTCTTGAATTTTAGGGAAATCAACTTGTTGAAATCCCATGTATGCACTTACTATGCATGATTACTATTGATGTGTGGTTTTACCACAAATTTGTTCATCCTTGGAATGATTAAGTGGTTATTATTGTGTGTGCTAACCCTCAATCCTTGAGGAGTATGTTGTCTTCCATCTTCCTTTGGCTTTTACAAGGTTTGGATTCGACGACAAATCCTTTTCAAGAAGGGGAGGATGATATGACCCTACTAGGCACACTTCACTTGAAGGCTCACATTGAAGACTAAGGCATGGGACTCCAATCCATTCAAGCTAGGAGGATGACCAAAGGAGCATTGGAGACCCATGGAGAGGCATACAAGTCCCATAAGAAGGCCTATGAAGTATGGAAAGTAGCTTGGAGAGGAATGGAAGAAGAAGCTACAATAAAGAAGGCCAACACTCAAAGGGGCTAGAGGCGCAAAGAGGTAGAAATTCAAATGTGGCTAGACATGCAAAAGAAAGGGCATAGATGCAAATGGTCCCAATTGCAAGTTTTAAGGATTGGATGATGGCTATATGTGCAAGAAGGAGCCTTTTTGAATTTCTAGCCAACATCCAACTAGCCAAACAAGGCCCTTGCCTCATTAAGGGCAATAATGTAATAGCTAGGTGTCTTTTTATTTCCTAGTAGTCTAAGTAGGAGGTTTGACCTCATTTACAATTAGATTATGTTGAATGATGAAACTCTCATGAGAGATTGTTTAGTTAATAGCTTTAGTTTAATATAGATTGTTTGGTTGGATAACCAAGTGTTGCTTCCTAGTTGTGAAGTGAATTGCTTTCCATCAAATTCAATATTGCTCATTTGTGGATTCATTTGAGTCCTTTGCTGATTAGAATTGCTTAGGTTCTAGGGTTTATAAATCCTATTGGAAGGGTTAGGGTTTCACATATCCTTTCTTGTCCATAGATTTCTTGTTCTTGGGTCAAGTATCTATCCATCTACACTTCTCCCATCTCTATTCTTCATCCATCCTTTATTATGTTTTTGATTTTTCTTATTCTTCAAGTTTTTTAGAGTTTCTTAGGTTGAATCTTATCAAAAAGGAAAAGTTCTTTCTATATGTACAAGAAAGTGTCAAATGAGTTGATTCAGCAGGTGGAATCAGTAGCAGGATTTGTGTGGGGATAATTTCCCTTTACATATCTTGGTTCCAATTACCCATGCAAGGAAGAGGAAAGTTGATTACACTGAGTTATTGAAGAAAGTCAAAGACAAGTTACAAACTTGGAAAGGGAAAATGTTGTCTTATGGTGGAAAAGCAATGTTAATCACTGGTGTTCTACAAAGCATTCCCCTCCATTTATTGTCTGCAGTCAGGCCACCAAAATGTGTTATAAAAGAGCTTCATAAGATCTTTGCAAAGTTCTTTTGAAATAACAAAAAAGAAGGAAGAAGCAAACACTGGTTATCATGGCTTAATATGTGCCTACCAAAACATGAAGGAGGGTTGGGGTTCAGGTCCATCTTTGACATCTCCAAAGCTTTATGTGCCAAACTTTGGTGGAATTTTAGAACTTCTAGTTCTCTTTGGGCTAATTTCATGTGGAATAAGTACTGCAAAAAGCAGATTCCTCAACTAGTGCAATTAAAAGGAGGTTCTCAGGTTTGAAGATGATACTAGAGGCAAGAGATAGTATTGAACAATAAATATGGTGGGAACCTAAGATTGGTAGTTCGAATGTGTGGTTTGAGAATTGGACAAAATTAGGTGCTCTCAGCTTTGTGGTTCCTCAGAACTGGCTTGTCAATGATCAAATAGAAGATGAGGCAGAATTGATGACAAATGGCACTTTGAATGTTCAAAAGCTCTTGCAGTTGCTTCCATATGAGATTGTGCAACATATACTACAAGAAATTGACATTAAGCATACATCTAATAAGTGGGTTACACCATGGTGGATGATGACTAGCTCAGGAAAATTTACTGTTGGAAGTGCATGGGAATTGTTAAGACAGAGAGCCCAAGGTGACAGTGGCATTTGATAATATGTGGATCAAAGGTGTGCCTTCCAAAGTTTCCTTTTTCTTACGGAGACTTTGGAAGTTTAAAGTGCCAGTAGATGAGGTTATGGCAATCATTGGCATTGCAGTAGTTTCTAAGTGTTGTTGCTATAATTCTGCTCATCAAGAATCCATTAATCATTTGTTTCTTAGTGGTGAGTTTGCTGATAAAGTTTGGAGAGTGTTTAATGCAGCAGGTGGCTTGATCATGAGTTGTGTACAAGTTAAACATGCTATCAGATGCTGGTGGGAAGCGTAGCGGTTCTATTTTTTCCGATTCGTATTTGCACTTCTCATTTAAAAAGGGAAGTGTCCCAGGGAAGTACAATTGTCAATCATACCGGGAAAAAGAAAATAATATATACTTCTACGCAATGGTACTCTAAATGAATTTATTTTAGAGTCGCCACTTAATTTTTAGGAAATTAGGAAAAACTAGTTCGAAAAGGGTTCATTTAAAGTAGTTAAGCTTTAAAAGAATCTTAATTTAACCAAAGTCTAGGTAAGGGTTCTGGTGATCCCCGGGAAAGGTGTTAGGCACCCCGGAATTAACGATCTGCTCAATCGCGATTTACCAATGAGTTCCAATAGTATGCCTTATGCTTATAAGTTGTTTTTGATAAAAATTACTCATGTTTATATTTCCGCAATGAGAAATGTCATTTATGCAAAATATCACATCTTGGATACCGAGTTTCGGGCTTGGACACTTAGGTTAAGATCCGAGGGCGCTTAACTTAAGTAGAACACCACATAAGCCTACCCTTTAAAAGTCCTTTTTTAAAAATCTTTTGTTTTTCAAGAAAAGTTCTCCCTTTTATTAGAGCATACCATTATAATCCTCGTAGGTTCACCTTATCTGTTTCTAATCTCTCATCCTTCCTTAACTTCAAATTAGTTCTTAAATCCAAGTCATTTATGTTCAAACTCTTAAAGTTAATACATCAATCCCCATTTTAGAGTCAAATTATGAAAAGCAAGCTTATATTAAGAGTAATTCGTATTTCACATCTGTTTTATACATGGCTTTGAAAATCAGTTTTGGCAACTCTAAATCTTAAGTTCTAATCCATAAAGGTTCCAACAATACTTAAATAAAACAAGTGAAGAAGATATTTGCAAAATAACTAAAGGGAGGGAGAGAACGAAGGTGGAGAAAGGTTAATCGGATAAGCCCGTCTCCTCGCCTTCTTGGACCTTTTGTTGCAATTCCGTTCTTCCTTTATTCTTCGTCTGAAAGCTCCAAATGTCCAAGTCTTTGCCTTGTTTCCTACTACTTCTGTTCTTGTCATTCCATATTGCTTGGATTCCACGTGTATGCTCCAATTGTGCCATATTCGTCCTTGTAGTATTCCCCCAAACTTGTTTATCCGTACCTCGCAAGAATAGAAACGAGAATGATTAGAAAAAAAGGATACGCCACCCCACGAGGTGACGTTTATGAATATAAATATAATATCCCTCGGTTTCACATGAAACTGTGGGAGCTTTGATTTCTAAAGGCTCAGAATCATGCTTCTTTCAAATATGGGAAAAAGGACTCCTAAATATGTCATGGCTGCGCAATAGCAACCCGTCAGTCATTCTATTGCCTCGCTAAGCGTATGTTGGTTCCTATTCTATAGCTAGACTATGATCATCATTGCCCACCAAGGGATAGAACCTTTCCAGACTTGGCATTCTCAAGTTAAGTATTCAAATCAGTAAACTTTTAATCAAGTATAAAAATCCGTTCTTTTAAAAGTGAGGCCTCAAGTTAAACTCTTCATCGGCCCAAGCGTAGTATCAAGTTCAAATCAGTTGGATTTTTCACCAAATGCAGCAGTTTGTTCAATTTTTTCAGCAAGATACCAGAAGTACTAGCAAGCTGCTCTAGAACAGTTTCAAGACAACAAATGCCAAAGCCAAAGATGCAGCAGCAGTAGGCTAAGCAAAGCAGCAGCAATGGCCTCTAAACTGAGCAAAATGCACCAGCAATGGCCTCAAAACTTCGAGCAAAAATGCAGCAATTATGGCCTCAAAACTGAGCAAAATTCAGCAGCCAGTTTTTACTTCAAATTTGACCAGACTCAGCTTAAAATACCACAACAACAACCATTGTTAGTCAGGTGTAGGATCTATTCCTTTTAAGTTCATCAGAAGCACCAACAAGCAGTAGCAATAAACAGCGTCAGTAGCAGCCATATGTTCTCAAGAGTGACATTTTTACCCTCAAATTCAACCAACATGCAGCCATCAGATGCAACAATTGCAAGCCAACTAACAGCAGTAAAGTGACTCAATTAACTCAAGTATATCAATTAATAAGATGCCATGACTACAGGCAACACAACAAGTGTAGCAAAGCAGCCTCAAAGAGATAGCAATTTCATTAGGACATCATTAACAAACTGAGTCTCAAAACTCAACAATTTTATCAAGGGACCAATAGGCATGGTAAGTCTCAAAGTGCAGCATTTATCTTGTAAAACAAAACAACAGCTCTAGTCACAAACAGGGCAGTAGCCATACCTCAAGAGCAACAGCTATTTGTGACAAAAATTTGCCTTAGAATAGGTAGCTATTTGTAACCATGTGCAGTAGTGGTCTCACGTTCAGCAGCATCTCAGGAACATTTTGGGAGATTTGAGAATTCTGCATGTCATGCAAAGCGAAGAGAGGGGTGAAGGATAAGTATTGAAAAGTCTATGGAGTTCTCACAAGATAATATCAAACAAACTGCTGCACTCTCATAACATGACCAAAACATCTAGAAAGAATCAGAAACCAAAAGACTCATCAATTCTAAACACAAAAATATAGAAATCCATTTACTTGAAAGGATGGGGACAGCTAACACACAATATGATGCTTTCAGGGAAGATGAACCTTCAAAGACTGATTATAATATATAGCATAGGTCACCAAGCTTTTAAAAAAATCCAGGCAACAAAGGGGCTACCACCATCCACGTTTCCAATGCCACAACAAAATCCGAAGGTTTCTAGAACCTTAGGCATGGTAGGCTATTGGATGAGGCTAAACCAAATCCAAAGCATGCCATGACCATCCCAAAACATGTTCTTTGTTTGATAAAGGGAAGCAAGGAGTAGGGAATGGGCACAACAGAACCAATTCAGTGTAGTCCTTCATTAAAATGAACTTGCACCTCCTTCTCACAGGTCTAAGACAGTTAAGTAAAGTAAGAGAGCTAGGAACACTGGTTTAGACCACAGTTCTAATTTTATGCATAGAAAGTATTTTGACCTCTAAACAAGTTAAAGCTGGAAACTCATATGCCAATAAATGATAAACAAAGAAGACCACATAACTTGTATTTCTATCTTTCCAACTCCTTAAACTAATTTAAACCAAAACAAAGGCACTAGCAAGATAAGCCCCTTAACCATATGAGAAAGATGAACAGAACATGAATCTTCTAAATGACTAAAACAGTGACCTCATTAGAGACAAACAGGACTTTTAAGAGAACCAAATCAGACATCAGATGCAGTACTCAGGTTCAGTTATTATAATAGAGGATAGGTGACCAGCACTCAATAACTAACCAGGACCAAAAAGGTGAGGTGGGATTTAGAGCTATTTTACTACTATTTTAATCATACAAGCAGCAGCTAACTGAAAGAGGAAGAAATCTCAACATGACATTCATGGAATTCTTTGTCAGCATATTTGAGGGTGTAAAAGCAAAGATTTCAGCATTTTAATTCTCAGTCTATGTATTTCAACCAGTAAGATAACAACCAAAGGCAGTGAAGATGCAAGTAAGGAAATCACTCAAAGGGATAGTTTTAAAGATGCTGAAAATATTCTAAACTCAACAGAATTTGTAAGTGAATATCAATGAATGCAATGGACAGAAAACTTTCAAACAGGATAGTGCTTAAACTAAGACAACTTCAATTACTCTAAGAAAAGAGTGACAAATCATTCTAGGAATTAGCATTGTCTTTAAGCTAAGTAACTATCTCATAACACACAAGTTAGCTGCAGAAGTTACTACTCATTACCTAGGAAGACATATTTTGTCTTTAAGCACATAAACAAGCACCAGTTTAGGTAGCATTCCAGATTTGAAGCTGAATCTTAAGAGAAAACGATTATCAACTCCCTGTTATACCTCATTTTTTAAGAATACCAAAAGAGAGCCTATTCAAATCATCTCTTACTAACAAAACAGTGAGCGCACATTATTCTCTGAAACCTTTTCTATCCTTTTGACAAGCAACTTACTCATTTGAAATCAAACTTCACTAAAGAGGTTTAGATAGTATAACTGGATTTTAATACACATTCTTTGACCAAATTTTGAACTAAAAAAAAAAACAGGTTTGGTTCAACAAACAACTAGCTATTTAATACTCATGTCAGTCCACTTCCAAGAGTTCAAACACACAATTTTGGAGCACAATAATGATCTAAAGGGACCTAAATAAAGCCATAAACAGAAAAGAAACACTCAACAAGAATAAGAAGAGGTTACTGAACTAAAGAAGTATGATTATACTAAAAAAATAAGCCATTAATCAGTAACTTCATTATTTAAAACACTTAACGAGTGATTAAGACTAGACCAATGTTAATGCTTAATTAGTTTTAAAAAAAAGAGATGCAGGAAACTTAGTCACATGTAGAAGCTCTGACTTCTTAATGACAATTCAAACAATCATTCTTTTGGTTTAAACTAAACTACTAAGTCTGCTCCTATATGTCATTAATTCATGGATTAGTTTGCCCACACAAAAATCTAGCAGAAATGGGGGATAAGGAAATACTTACTCTTATCTTGTCCAATTTAAAAGCTAAAGGGGAGTAGACTGATCTAGCAAATAAGCGGAAGGCATGCTTCATTGATGAAAAGGACAAAGAGTATGGCATTTCTAGGAACAACAACTATAAATTGTGTAATGGAACCACGAGGTACAGACTAAGGCCAACTACTTATTCAATATCTACGCAGTCCACATGACTTTAAGTAGAAATTAAAGGTTATAACACTTCATCATCCAAGCACCTGAAGAGAAAGAGACCTTCAAATGTAAACGCAGATTTCCCTAAGGTTCTAATATAATTTTCATCTGCTACTGATCTATGCATAGTAAAAGCATGGAACCAGAGCATATCAACAGTCATACCAAACATTACACCCTTAAACACCTATCCTAATCCTCATCCTTAATTAATGGTAATCAGCTTAGACCAACAATGGTAACTAGTTAACAACAGATGATACACTTAGGCTAATGGCACAATAATTAAGAACAGATTATTAATAACTAACATCACGCTAATAAGCCGTAAGCTAATCACTGTAAGATAATTATATAGCTAATTATTGGCGGCTTAAACTAACACAAATAGAAACAAG
This sequence comes from Lycium ferocissimum, assembly GCF_029784015.1. Classification (NCBI taxonomy): domain Eukaryota; kingdom Viridiplantae; phylum Streptophyta; class Magnoliopsida; order Solanales; family Solanaceae; genus Lycium; species Lycium ferocissimum. The sequence goes on from NC_081353.1 coordinate 2,035,389, forward strand.
CATTTGAAGAAACTCCACAGAACTAAACTTAGCTAAGCACATAAACATCAATTCAATTCTACAAATCTAAACAGAAACTAGAAATTAGGAGTTTTACCTTTTTGATGTGCAGCTACGGGAGCGACGGGAGTTGATGAACCACCTTTCACCCGAGTCGTATTCCGACGAGCGGAAACGACTTCCAGAAATTATACTTGAGCGAGAACATCCCCGAAATTCAACGGGTTAACCGAATTTTTGAGTGTTCTTATTCTGAGGGTTATGAAAAACCCATTTAATGGTATAAGAACCAATTTTCTGGTCTCAAAGCCATTTTTTCTCTCTCTAAATGCAAGGAGCATGGTTTCTATTAATAGAACCAAGAGGATGATCCCAAATTCAACTCAACCGATGTGGAATTCTCTATTTTTTTTTTGCCCTTGTTTCCCCAAAATCCTTACCTTCCCAAATTTCAAAATTAAAACGAATAAGACAACAGATTCCAACAAAACGTGCCCAAATTCGTACCAAAAATCCCTAAATTTTTGCAAGTATAGTACTAAGAATAATGACAGCGAAGCAAATCGTACCAACCCGTCACAAACCAACAAAAAATACATCCAATTGAGCCATTGATGCCAGGCTGTATGCGTACAATTGAGGAAAATGAGTGGAACGGGTGTTTTGCTGCTCGTTGTTGGAAAAAATGTTGAAGAAAAAGTGGTTTTTGTGTTTTTGATGTTAAGGGCCTGTTTGGCCGTGAGGATGAAGAGGCATTTGGGGGCATGGGGGGTGGGTTTAAGTGAAATATTGAAACGTAAGCTCCCCTTTTTAAAAGAATGTAGTATACTCTTTACATAGTTTCAATCCGATGTATTAACTTAAAACACCCTCGTAAAATAATATTTGTAAGGAATAAAATTCGCAATTCGTAGTTTTAAAAATACGAGCTTTAAAATGAACCCGATATTGGCATAGTTCTGGATAATACTTAAAAATGTAAAAAAAATGCGGCCAAAATGAGCCGTAATTCATACGTCATTTTTAATTAACAATTTTCCCTAGTTAGACGGAGCGGGATATGTATCTTCTTTTCAAATCACGTTTGTGAAAATAAATAACTCATAATTTATTGTAATTGTTAATTTTTATGAAAATAATAATTAAACGTCAATTTTTGCAATTTTCTCGGGATTTTAAATTTTAAATTTTTTTAAGGGCGTCCTTACTCCATCTTGGACTCGAAAAATTTAAAAATTAAAATACGCGTTTTATGAGGTGAAAATTAGGTGTCAACAGGAAGCAGACTGCCATTACAAGTTGAAACTTGTTTTTAAAGTTGTTCCTGCTTTTATTGTTTGGCAGATTTGGAAATGGAGAAACAATCAGTTGCATGAAGGCACCATGACTTTTAATAGGGTGATATATGAAATCAATCTTAACATACATTTGCTATGCAAGGTGTTGTTCCATGGGCTAAATATACCAAAAAAGTAGCATCTCATTGTGCAATTTTTTGAAGATTATAAAACATTAATTGTTTATAGACTGATAAGGTGGATGAGACCTGCAGCAGAATGGTTTAAGTGTAATACTGATGGAGCTGCTAAGGGTAATCCAGGACCAAGCTCTGCTGATTTTTGTATTAGAAATGAGGATGAAGATTTGGTGTATGCTGCTGCTAGGAGATTACAGGATGGTTCAAATGTAGTAGCAGAAGCTGAGGCTATTAGAATGGGGCCGAAATACTGCTTAGATAATCAACTCTTCCCTTTGATCATGGAGACCGATTCAATGGCAATGAAAATGATTCTTACTGCAGGATGGAAAATACCATGGTGCATCTCAATGGTGGTGGATAATATATACAAAAGAAGAAGGGATCAGCTGGTGACTGTGGTGCACATACACAGAGAATGGAATGGACTTGCTGATTTTTTAACTAACATGGTTTTTGATTTTGCAGGTACAATTCAGTTCAATAGTTTTCAAGAATAACCAAGTAAAGCTAGGAAGATATTGAACATGGAAATGGATGGAATTCCAAACTTGAGAATAAGAACAACTCAAGATAGAGCACCAGACTGAAGCTCAGGACAGATTGAATAGCCATGTACTACATTGATAGAACTAGTGAGGACAAATGCAATAACGGTATTAAGGTGGTATTAGTGTGTTCATCATGCTCATTCCTTAATATGGAAGCTACAAATGTCCATGCTATGTTTCATAATCTCTTGGAAATGGCACAAACTTAAGATCTCTTCTTGTCACAATACAGATGTTGGTTTATACAAAAGGATACAACTACATTCAGGCTTCCTGAAGAATGATTTGAAAGACTTGAAACATTCCACCTGTGAGACTTTGAAGGTGTGATAGATGTTATCAAGTCAAGGCTCTTGGATAGTTGGTTGATGTTAGTCTATTTCAATCTCATTCTATATTTCTTTGCATTTTCCACTTTCTACTTTTTTTCCCTTTTGCCTCATTTCTTTATTTGATCAATCACTTTTGGATTGATATGTACAAAAGTTTCTTAATCAATAAACTCCACCATTTTTGGTGGCTTTGCTTTAAAAAAAAGTATGTTTGATCAATTTCAGTTATTAGATGATTTAGTAATAATTAGGGATGATATAGTAAAATTGTCATTCTATTTATAGTTTCTTAAGGGTGTGCCAAGTCAATAAAGGACAAGTAAAAATGGGCTGAGGGAGTAATAATAAGCTATGGAAGTTAGTGAATTTGACTCTCTAAGCAAAAGCGTCAAACAGATGAAAAGAGTAATTTGCTTTCAATATAACTAAAACCGCAGATATTAGAAATTTGACTTGAGAGGAGGAACTCTCCAGCGATGCTTGTCCCTGGAAGAATCGGCATCTTGTTGCAGTGACATTATTAAAGTTTATCAAAGGGAAAGATCCAATTACGACAATAGTTCTACGTGGTGGTGGCTCGGGCCAAAAGTATGATAACTATGGAATATTGGTGCATGGGTGAGGAGACAAAAAGACCAACATACACTCTAGCTAGCTTGATAGACTGATATATATGCACGTATGAAGAGAAAGTATGCTTTTGCATAAAGATATAATACTATTAACAAAGATAAATAATGGAGTACAATCCAAAAAGATATCTGATTGTATGGTTTATAACGTTGCGGTCCTTATGAAAAATTTTCGTGCTATTGTTTCTTGCGTTGTTGATTTCCAGATTGAGATAAAGGAAGACGGTGAAAATATGAGAGGGGAAATGACCCACTTTTATTGACAAAACGAAACAAATCGTCCCTTACATTTTGGTAGGTTTAATTTAATCCTTATAAATGTACTTTAGAATAGTTTTCCTTCTTAAGTTTATGAACGATGAACATTTAACAAACTTTGATTATAAATTTAACAAGAATTGTGAAAAAAGATAAAACTTTAGTGTGAATCCACATTTGGATGTGAAGCTTTTTTTTTCCTTCATATTTTGCTATTTTTGGTCTATTTATGGTGTCTGAGACAATTTTTTGAAGTGCAGCTTATGCTATTATATTCCTCTGGTGCAGTTTTTAGATTTGATGGAACTTTTATAGTATTTCTAAATATTTTTGTTCAATTTTCTCGTGAAATCTAACAAAATAAGTTTGTTACATATTTGACGAAAACAAGAGTGCTCACTTTTGACAAACTTAAAAAATCCTGCTTAGAAGTATATTTAAGGAAATATTTTAATCCCACACCACACATAAGAGACCAGTTTTATTATTTTCTCAATTCTGACGTAGCTTGGTATTAGTTTTAGAATAAGCTACTCTTATATACTAGGGTCTTTTAGTTTGGGGATGAAATTACACTGAATTATAATATATAAATTATAATACTGGGATTAAAGTTTTTTAGTACTAGTATGTTATTTGGTTCATTGAATTAAAAATGAAATATTTTTCGAAAATCAAATTTTGTTTTCAAAATATTGTAACAAGAATACTAGGGATGCTATCACCAGCACTTTTAATATAAAATCTAGCAATTCTTTCGGAAAATATCGTGAATTCCCAATTAACTAATTTACTTTCTAGTAATGTGCCTACTGTGAAAAAAATTATTAATATTCAAATTGATTAGATTGCTCTCAAAGTTGGCTATTATAAATTGAACGTAAAAGGGTTGAAAATGCTCTTATACCATGTGAAATCAAATAAACATGTCTTCTATTAATAGTTTGGTCTAAAAATGCCCCTATTGTGTTACTTTATTGGGTCAAGTTTTTTTTTTTTTTTCCTAACAAACATATTGTTTCTTTTCCATCACATTCTTTCCCCAATAAGAATATTGTTTTTAAAGAACCCTTTTCTTGTTTCTTTTCTTTTAAAATTCCTTTAACTAGTAAAAAGTGAGCTTATAGCCTGTTATGCCAAGCTCCTAAAATTAGCTTATTTTGAAAAGTGCTTTTTATAAAAGTGATTTTTTCAAAAAAGTACTTTTGGTGAGAATCAATTTCTATTCGGAAAATAAGATTAAAAAGCACTTTTGAGCAACAATTAGTGTTTGGCGAACTTTAAAAAAGCATTTCTCATTGTATTTTCTCTAAAGTCCATTTGGGAAAAGCTACTTTTTTTTAGCTTCTGAAAAAGCAGTTTCTGCTACTCCCTAGAAGCGGTTACTTTCTCTCAAAAGCTTGGCAAACCCCTCACTCTTCTAAAATAAGCACTTTTTGAAAGGAAAAAAAAAAAAGCACTTTTGGCCTCCCAAAAGCTTGGCCAAACAGGCTATTAATCTTGTTTTATTAATTAAAATAGAATAACTCGTGTATTTTCTTAATTCATAATATAGGTCACACATATAAGATCATAGTAACTTCATCATTAATTTTCTATCATGCCTCGAACCATGTTCTGGGCGTAACACAACACTCGGTGCCTGATACGCATGTGACCGAGCGAATCACATGGATGGCCGAATCAACATGGAACATACTGAAGGTGGAAATATAACTTAACACATGCTGATCTATTAAAAGGTATGACTGAAATAAGAAAGACGTAGCCAACATGGCTAACATAATAATATGCAAAACTCTGACTGACTACTACTCTAGTCTATGAAGACTAATGAATAATGAACCGCATCACATACTCGACACCGAAAGATAGATAATGCCTACGGCATACCTGACTGTCTATAGTAAGTAGATGACAGAAAGATAGATAACGCCCGAAAAGGATAAATAGGAGAAAGGCCCCAAATCCATAAACATGTAATAAATACCAAGCAATTGATGCGAAAATCCTAGCGAGCCATAAGTATTCATCGTCCCTATTTTAACCGTTAATTCTAGTGCTCGCATCGTGAAATATATATATAACAAAGGCCCCCTATTACACCTCAAAATTTCGCGACAAAACATAAGGGATGACAAGACATTTGAATTGTATCAAGCGAATCGGTATGTAAAACCAACTAAAATTCGAAAAGTTGAATTTGACCCTCCCAAGTATGGGCTGAAGGTACAACCCGTACTTTGAAGTACGGCGGCACTTTTTGCCCGTACTTTTCCCGAAAATTCCAGAAACTTTTAAGTCAATGGACATTTTTGTTTGGGCCTATAAAATGATTTTCCCACAACTTGGGGTCATATTTTTTCATCAAACAAAAATCCCTAGGGACCTTTTAATCTCTCTCAAACATCCAAAAATACCGATAAACATCTCAAATCAAATCAAGAAGAGATCAAGCCATAAAAATCCTTAACAAATCCCTAGAAAGTGATTGTTCTTGGCTCTACTTGAGCCATGAGAATCGTCATAAACAAGTTGTGAAAGTTGACATTCTTCAAATATAAGGTATGTTCTTCATCTTGTTTCTTGTGTTGAGTTGATTTGAGGATTTAGCAAACCTTAAAGATGAAGAGAGTCATGGTAGAACGATTATAATATGTTATGTTGAAATTATTGATTATGGGTTGAATTTGTAAAGGTTTTCGATTTAATTGGGGTCTAGTTTCGAACCTAATCTCTCGGGCTATCATGATGTCAGAATATGTTGAGTTGTTGAGTTCACGGAAGAGGTGATACAGAAATGCTGCCCAAATTTCATTAGCTTACCTAATAGATCGGGCCTGATCTTATAAGCGTTTCAACGACTTAATCTAGTATGAATCATTTTGAATGCATCATGTCTTCCAGGAGAATAAAGTTTTTACATGTATGTATGTTAGTCGCCCCTTTCTTTCTTACGACAGATCTTATTGATACAACTAATAAAATGCGTTCCATAATGTCCCTATTGCTAGAAAATACTAAAAGCTCATGTTTCTTGATTGTTCTTATGATATTGTTGACATTTGTCTCATGATTATTGTTCTTTATCATATGGTTATTGATTTTATTCATTGATGTTGATCTCATCTTATGGTTATTGTACCTTCAAGGTGATATATGATGATGATGATAGTTCCATAATAAAAATCAGAGGTTTACCGACCTTACGTCACTCCGATGGATTTATAGCTTTTATTTGGGCTCTCATGCCTGCTTTATATATATGTATGTATTTTCTCACACCGAGCCGCACTATAGTCAGTCAGTACGGCCCCTAGTGTGCATACCACTGTAGTTTGGCATAGATAAAATCGAGCCTCTCATGGAAGGGTACGGATAACACCGAGCCTATATGGCCAGGTACGGTATTATATATATATATGTTTTTATTAGAAGCTAAGCATGCATGACCTCTACCTTAAGTGCCATTCAAATTTACAGGTTATCTCTCATATCTTTTGTTACTTTCATATCCTTATTATGGTTACTCATGCTTTACATACTCAGTACATTATTCGTACTGATGCCCTTTTGTTGTGGACGCTGCATTCATGCCTGCACGTAGACAGAGAGGCAGACGCCCTAGGCTACTTTTCGCCGTTGTAACAGAACACTTACTTGTCCTGAGTCAGCTCAATTGGTACGATCCTTTTGTGTATATACATGTGGTGGGATCTCCGTCCTTCCTTATCATGTTATGTACCCATGTAGAGGCTCGTAGACAGATGTACGTGCACGCTAGATGTCTTATGACCTCTTCGATCTATATTTCGATATATTCTTTGATAGCCTGTGCAGTTATGTATTTCCAAGACACGCTTGATGACGTGATATATATATATATATATATATATATATATATCGGGGTACGTGCCCCTTTCGCTTATGATATTTATAAGTTAGTTTCATGGCCCACTCGTATATGACTATGAGACGTATGTTTCGAGGTACCTGTAGCCAGCTCCGGGTGCCCGGCGCTGCCCTGATCGTGGACAAAAGTGGTACGAGCGCCGTCCTCAGGGTCGTTTACGAGCCGTGTCTAGCAGAGTCTCGCATATCGCATGTCGTGCACTACATCTATAGCCTGGAGGCTTCATGGCATTTAGGAAGTCACTTTTCTTCATGATCTAGATCGTGTGATAGAGCCAAGTTAAGAATGCAACTATTTAATTTTTCCTGTTTAATTTTCAGCGATGCTTCTGAGAAAAAAGAAAGTCAGCACAATACTGGGCACTACTGGGGAAGGTACTAGCCAAGTACCCCCAGCTGAGTTAGGACATAACGAGGCTTAGAGTGCCACTCCCTCACATGCTACCTCTATTCCTCTAGTTGCAGAAGAGCATGGAAGGGTTCTCGTCCCTCCGTACCCTCACCTCTCCAGCCCTCTCTCTGCTCCGCCCAATTGTTGACCTCGCTAGTAGCCGCCGGTGCCCACTGGCTGTGGTACTTCATGGTGACATGGCTGTTAGTGCCATAGTTCGTGATTTTGTTAACCTATACCCTCTAGAATTCTTTGGATCGAAACCGGATGAGGACCCACAGAACTTTATAGATTGAATGTTGAGGACATTGCGGGTGATGCGGTGCTTCGGAGCACCGAGCTCAGACGAGTTGGCTTCTACAAATTACGAGACGCGTCGTTCATTGGGTATGATACTTGGTGTTATCCAGAGGGGTTAATGCACCTTCACCCGTATGGCAGGAGTTCGTAGATGCCTTTCTTCGACATTATTTCCCACCAGATATTCGATAAGCGTAGCCGACAGATCCCGAACCTTAGACAAGTAACGTTCATGGCGAGTTCGAGAGTATAACCTTCGTTTTAATTCACTGGCTAGGTATGCTTTAGCTATGGTAGCCAATATGAGAGACCGAGTCTACCGGTTTGTGAGTGGTTTGGGACCACATTTGATTGATGATTACTTGACGGCCTCACTTCAGCCAGGAATGGATATTTCCCATATATAGGCACACACTCAGAATCTTGAGGAGCATCAGCAGCAGCAGAGGGCCGAGCGCGAGCATGATATGGGTTATAGTAAGAGAACCGGGTCTTCAGGTTTTGTTAGTGAGCCCAGAAGTGGCCAAAGACTGCAGTTTTTTAGGCATTCAGGCCATTCAATGGCTAGTGCACCTCCGCGATTTGCAAGTTAAAGATTTGATCGACCTATTTATTCAGGACTAGGTCAGAATTCCAGAGCCTCAGGTTCTCAGTATAGAGGTGATTCAAGCCAGGTGAGACCACCTTTAACACGATGTGCTCAGTGTGGTAAGATACATACTGGACCGTGTCGCTTGGGTTCAGATGCTTGTTATGCTTGTGGTCAGCCAGGCCATACTATGCGCGAGTGTCCATTGAGGGGTGGTAGAGGTATGGTTCAGCCTACGGGATCGACAGCTAGTTCGTCATCATCTGTACGCCCTTTAGGGCAAGGTTCTCAGACTTTAGCAAGCTGCGGTATAGGTAGGGGGGAGCATCCAGTTCGAGCGGTTCTCAGAACTGCATTTATACATTGGCTGGTAGACAGGATCTCGAGTCTTAGCCTGATGTTGTTACAGGTATACTAGCAGTATCTTCTCATGATATATATGCATTGATTGATCCAGGTTCTACATTATCGTATGTTACCCCTTTTGTTGCTGGTCAGTTTGGGGTGAAACCCGAGTTGATTAAGCCTTTTGAGGTATCTACACCGCGATTGGTGACCCAGTGATAGCTAGACGGGTGTATAGAGATTGTGTAGTTATAGTCTGTGATTGATGTATGATGGTAGATTTGATTGAATTAGATATGGTAGACTTTGACATCATTATGGGTATGGATTGGTTGTCCTCTTGTTATGCTAATGTTGACTGTAGAACGAAGATGGTTCAATTTCAGTTTCCAGGAAAGCCAGTTCTAGAGTGGAAGGGGTTGTGTGATAGACTTCGAAAGATATGTTACGGGCTGTGTGATAGACTTTGGAGGAAGTTGGGATGATCACTTGCCACTTATTGAGTTCGCGTACAATAACAGTTATCATTCCAGTATCCAGATGGCCCCATATGAAGTTTTATATGGGCGGAAGTATAGGTCACCTATCGGATGATTCGAAGTAGCGGAATCTAAGTTAATAGGGCTAGATTTGATTCAGCAAGCAGTGGAAAAGGTGAAGCTTATTCAGGATCGATTATGGGCAGCTCAGAGTCGTCAGAAGTCCTAAGCGGATAATCGCCGATGAGATTTAGAATTCCAGGTTGATGACTGGGTATTCTTGAAGGTATCACCTATGAAAGGCATTATGATGTTTGGTAAGAAAGTCAAGCTTAGTCCACAGTATATTTGGCCTTACAGGATTGTACGCAGAGTGGGCTAGGTGGCCTATAAGTTAGATCTACCTTCAGACTTGGAGTCAATTCATCTGGTCTTCCATGTATCGATGTTTCGTAAGTGTATTAGAGACCCTTCGAGAGTCATTCCCATTAATGATGTTCAGGTTACTAAGAAACTATCATATGAAGTGGTTCCCATTGCCATTTTAGATAGACAGGTTCAAAAATTGAGGAATAAGGATGTAGCTTCAGTTAATGTTCTCTAGAGAAATAAGAATGTTGAGGAGATGACTTGGGAAGCTAAGGAAGATATGAGATCCAAGTACCCGAACTTATTTCCACTTCCAGAGGAGGTCTAGACAGATACACCCTTGTCTTCAGGAGCATATCGTTTCATTCTTTATGATTACTGGTCGTGTAAGGCCATTATTATTATTGCTAGTTTTGGCCCTATGTGGCGTTGTATATTTTGGGTTGTTGTGACAGGTTGGTAGTGGTACAATTACAGAGGACACTCTGCCGAGATTTTTAAAAGACCCCTAAGAGTTTAACATTCGAGGATGAATGTTCCTAAGGGGGGAAGGATATTACACCTCGAAAATTTGCATGTTGTTGCGTCGTAAGTAAACTAACATAAGCCGGGAGAGGTCATGGAACCTTTATAAGGTTAAGGAGGACTTCTAACAAGTGCTAAACAAGTGTCTAAAGGTTTCGGGATCAAGTGAATCGAGGAAATTAAGTCTGTCGAAAATTTGGAAAAACTTGGCAGAATTTTGGACAGGATTTTTGGTCCAACTTGAGAGAAGCATATCTCCTAGAATATGAGAATTTCTAGAATCCATAACCTATGTAAATTCAATTTCAGCGAGTCTTCTTTCTAATGCAACTGAAAAATTGTAATTTCGAAGTACGGGATGAAAGTACGACCCGTACTTTGAAGTACGGCCCGTACTTTGAAGTACGGCCCGCACTTTCTACCCACACTTCACCCAAATTTTTCGAAAAGTTGGAATTTGACCCTCCCGAGTATGGGCTGAAGGTACGGCCCATACTTTGAAGTACGGTCGCACTTTTTGCCCGTACTTTGCCCGAAAATTCTAGAAACTTTTAAGTCGGTGGACATTTTTGGTTGGGCCTATAAAATGATTTTTCCCACAACTTGGGGTCATTTTTTCATCAAAACAAAACCCTAGTAACCTTCTAATCTCTCTCAAACATCCAAAAACACCCATAAACATCTCAAATCAAATCAAGAAGAGATCAAGCCATAAAAATCCTTAAATAATTCCTACGAAGTGATTGTTCTTTGCTCTACTTGGAGTTGTGGAGAATTTGCTCTTAAAACAAGTTGTGAAAGTTTTGAAGTTCTTCAAATATAAGGTATGTTCTTCATCTTGTTTCATATGTTGAGTTGATTTGAGGATTTAGCAAACCTTAAAGATGAAGAGAGCCATGGTACAAAGGTTATAAGATGTTAAGTTGAAATTATTGGTTATGGGTTGAATTTGTAAAGAAGTTTTGGATGAATTTGGGTCTAGTTTGAGCATAATCTCTTGGCTATGGTTTTGTGGATGTTGTTAATGATGTTTGGGAGTTGTTTTTGTGTTTGATGGAAGTAAGTGATACTGGGGAAATGCTGCTCAAATTTTGTTAGCTTACCTAATGGATTAGTTCGATCTTATAAGCGTTTCAACGACTTAATCTTATTATGAATTATTTTGAATGTAGATTTGCGAGCTTGGGAGAATAGGTGTTAAGTAGTTAAGGAGACGACAAGGTATGTTAAGGCTGTCCCTTTCTTTCTTATGGCATGATCTTATTGATACAAATCTACACAAATGCTATCCATAATGCCCCTATTGCTAGAAAATACTAAAAGCTCATGGTTCTTGATTGTTCTTATGATATTGTTGACATTTGTCTCATGATTATTGATCCTTATCATATGGTTATTGATTTTATTCATTGATGTTGATCTCATCTTATGGTTATTGTACCTTCAAGGTGAGATATGATGATGATGATAGTTCTATAATGAAATCGGAGGTTTACCGACCTTATGTCACTCCGATAGATTTATAGCTTTTATTTGGGCTCTCATGAATTCTTAATATATATGTATGTATTTTCTCACATCGAGCCACGCTATAGTAGGCCGGGTATGACACCTATTGTGCACACCACTACAGTTAGGTACGGATAACACCGAGCCTTTCATGGCCTGATACAGATAAAAATGAGCCTATATTGCTGGGTACGGTATTATATATATATATATATATATATATATATATATATATATATATATATATATATATGTATGTATGAACCGTTTTTTTTAAAAGCTAATCATGCATGACTTCTGCCTTAAGAGGCATTCAGATGTACAGGTTATCTCTCTTATCTTTTGTTACTTTCATATCCTTATTATATGGTTACTTATGCCTTACATACTCAGTACATTATTCGTACTGACGTCCTTTTGTTATGGACGCTGCGTTCATACCCGCAGGGAGATGGATCAGACCCTTAGGCTGCTTTCTCAGCGTTGTACAGGAGCTATCCACTTGTCCCGGAGTTGTCGTTCAATTGGTATGATCCTTTTGTGTATATATGGACATGGCGAGGTCCTGTCCCGTCCTTGTCATGTTATGTACTCCATGTAGAGGCTCGTAGACAAATGTGTACAGTTAGATGTCTTATGACCTCTTCGGTCTATATTTTGATAAATCCTTTGATAGACATGTCGGCTTATGTATGGGCATAGTTTATGATGTGTATATATATATATAGGATTAAAAGGATTAACTAGAAAAAACCTTGGAACTAAAGTACTAATAGTAATTTACGATGATAGATGGTCAGACATGAAAAAGTCAATACTAGGAATAACAGAGGTAGATATTTTTCGATATTGTAAGATTTCAGCGAACTTAGTAGAAATTATAATGTGGTTTTTACCAAATAATGTTTAAACAATCCTACTCAGTACTTCCTCACTCCTAGATGTCCTCTTATCATGTAGTTATATTTCTTCGTTTCTGTTTATCTCCCATTTTTAATTTTTTTTTAATAATATGGACTCTGTCCAGTCATGAATCTTGTTACACTGTTCATCTCTTTCTCTTAACCCTTGTTCTTAATAACCTTCTTCTTTAACCACACCCCGGTCATGGCCAACATCGTCCTTTATCATTTTTTTGGACACTAAAACGGCCTCTTTCAGACCTAGGAATTTACACATTAATCCATCGAGTTTGTTAAGAAGTTAAGAGAATAACTATATACTAAGAGTAACAGATTCGTAATAACAAGCTATTACTTAAAACATATTTATATAAAAATGAACATAATTTACATAATAGGGAGAATAGTACAGAAACATAGTTAATAAAAATTACATGACTCGAAGATGGAGGGAGGTTTCCCTTTCGGGGAACCCAAAAACTACTTCACACTAAGAGAAAATTAATGAAAGCTTAATACTATTTTACAAGAGAAGTTTATATTACAGGGGTTTTGGACTGAAAAAGGGATTGAGGCATTTGATGAAAGAGAAGGAGAATATAGAGTTTTTCTTCAGAGGGGTTGTTGAAGATGATTTCCTTGCTTCTCCACAGATGCTCTTATTTATAGGTGTCTGGCAGACTTCAACTTCAGATTTCAAAATATAAATAATCTTTTGAGTTCAGCCGGGTGCTCTTTGGGCCCTATCGTCACGTGAAACTTTTCAAAGAAGCTTTATATTATTGTCGTTTGGCTGATCTGTCCTTTACTGTGGTGACTTTATTAAAGTTACTTTAATAAAGCTACTGTATTGACTTTGTCTTCTAGGCGTTTGTTCACCGAATCTTTCCTTTCTTATCTTGTGTCTTTGGCCATCATGATTACACACTTTCAACTATACCTTTTTTTTTCTTTGTGTATCTAGATTATATAGTGTGATAGAATCAAAACTCATTCCTGAATCGTCGTCGTTTGGATCTTGTGAATCTTGAAATGCATTGTTCTGAAAATTTACCATATCTCCTTCATCCGAACTATGGACTGGTGACATCCCTGGACTTGGAGATAATGCTGGACTAGGATTTCTAACTATTATTTATCTTGTCCTTCTTTTGTCTGAAAAAACCTTTCCAATGTCTCTTTAACTATATTCTCTATTTTTTCATTTTTTTTCTTTTTGGCAAGTATGTTTTTCTTTGTAGGAGTAGCTCCTTGCATTAGTGTCTTTGGTAGTCTTTGCCTTGCCTGGACAGATGAACATCCCTCATCTTCACTTTTTGGCAAAGTGACAGCCATCAGCGGATTTGATAAGTCTTTACCGGCTAACGTTTGAACCGGACTAGCTGTATCTTTATCCGATACAGTGGATCTTACTGCATTCATTGGGGAATGAACACCCATCTCATTTTGTCTGAGATGGAGAACTTTGAGATTGCACTAACTCGAACTTTACTGCTTCTAGTCTGTGTTCTAACATCCCTACTTATTCCAAGAGTTTCATTTTTTTTTTGGACTAGTGTCTCTTTCTGCTGGTTTAATCTTTTTAAAGCTTCAGTCATAAAGGAATAGTGATCACAAAAAATCACCATGTCTGTGTCTTTTTGTATGTTATACTGAGGGATTTTATCTGGATTTTGTTTAAGTGCTGGAGAAATATAGTAGTTTGGACCCAACATTCCCCTAGCAAAGTCTAATGCCTCAGTAAAATCATTAAAACCCTTAAAAAGAGGTTTTCTTATGTCTTTAATGGAGTCTAAGACTTCTATCTAAGTTTGAAAAACACCATTAGTTCTACCATGAACTACAACATAAAATTTAAATTTTTTGTCTAGATTTTTGTCTGTAAAATACTGACACAGTGCATTTAAATTGGCTACAAAATGTTTAGAGTATTTCCTATTATGTGATATCCACAAATTATCTACTAAGCATGTCTGTTGTTTATCTATTTTATATTCTGGTAATACTTTAAAAGTCATGTTTGATGGTAGAAAGAATACTAGATTATGTTTAGTTCCAAATTGTATTCTTTCTAGGGCATTTCTTTCTAACGACGATATAGGTCTAAAATGAAGATTACCTAGTACCACTTGTCTGTAAGTGTTTGGGGTTGAGGCTTGTATGCCTTTTCCCTTGTCTGCTGTCTGAGAACTTGAGGGTCTCATACTGTTCAAATAGGAAATCATATTATTAGTTAGCAGTAAACTTTAATCTACTTAATTGGTCTGCTAGATTATTATCTTTTCCTTTTATATGTTCAAACTTTAGGTTATAAATTGAAATGGTATCTATAAAATTTAGCCATCTTCGTCTACTACTATTTTTATCATTTATCTTTTGATAGAATTTAACTATAGCTTCACAGTCTGTTCTAACTAATATTTCCAGTTTGTTTAAGATATATAGTCTAAAACTATTTAATCCATATATTACAGCTAAAATTTCTGCATCTATACTACTCATATTTCCTTTTTCTCTGTACTTACCACTTTGATAAGCACATATTTTTTCTTCACCTTTATTACTATATTTATTTGGTCTTGCTTTTAATACTGCTACCCATCCTTCGAAACTACCATCTGTTTCTATAATTAAATAGTCTGTTTCTAGTGGCATATTTTAGTCAGGAATATTTTTTTCTTTAATTTTTTGTACCAATTTTATGTCTTCAGTATTAAAATGTTTTTGACCATTAGATCCCATCTTTGAATACAATAGTTCTGCTATCTTTCCTAAGTCTTTTATAAAGTTTCTAGCATAATTTACTATGCCTAAAATTTTTTGTAACTCTTTGATATTATCTAGCTTGCCTGGCATCTCTAAAGCTTTTTTAGCTATATGAGGTTGTAGCTTTATTTTTACCATCTCCTAGTACTACTCCTAGAAAATTTATATAATTTTTACATATTTCCATCTTTCTCTTACTAATTATTATTCCATTTTCTAAATACCATTTGTAGGTGTCCTAGGTGTTCTTTAATATCTCTACTAAATACTAATATGTCGTCTACATATACTAATACAAACCTTTTGTATTCTCCAAATATATATCCATTTTTCTTTGAAAAATTGGCGGAGCTGTCTTTAATCCAAATGCATTACTAACCATTCGAAATGTCCTTCAGGACAGGTAAATGCAGTCCATTCTATACTCTCTTCATGCATTCGTACCTGCCAGTATCCTGATTTACAATAAAATTTACTAAATATTTTCTTGCCTTGTATTCTATTTATTAATTCTGTCTTATCTGATAATTTATATCCATCAGTTCTAGTATTATCATTAAGTCTTTTATAATTTATTATCATTCTAGAGTTTCCTCTTACTATCTCACTATGATTTCTTACCATAAATACTTTATGAGATCTATGTTTAGAAGTGGATCTCCTTATTACTCCTAAATTTAGTAATTCTTTTATTTGTATCCTAAAGTCTTCCACGTCTGGGTTAGTTGCTTCTATAGAGGCTATTTTAATTATATATTCTGGATTTATTATATCTAATTTACATACAATTTTATTATTCTTCCAATGTTTTAAAGGTTTTTCTCCTATGATTTCTATTTCTAGTATTTTTATTATATTATCTAAAACTTTTTTATTTTTATTACTCCTATTCTTTCTATCCTTGTTCTAAAATTATATAATTTTGTTTCTATATCTATTAAACTATAATTTTTTTCTATTAGATTTTCGTCTTTTAGTATTTCTTCTTGACAATTAAATTCTTTTTTTCTATCTTACCTTTACAACATGTATTATTTTCTTGACAGTCTTTACAACAACTATCTTCTTTCTTTTGCAGGTTTATTTGGTCTGTGGTAGGGATCTTCTTATGTCGGATTCTAGTTTCAGTCTTAAGAGCTTGTACTGGTGTATGAGTAATATTTTTTAAGAAAATTACTCCATCTCTTGTAATCATACAACTACCATTATTATGTAACATAAAGTCTAAACCTATGACAAAATCTACATTTATATTAAGGTCTCTTACCCATATTTTATCCATTTTATAACTAGGCTTGTAAAATTCCGAACATGTATTTATAAAGCTAATGTATGCTTTATGAACATAATGTCTATATATGTTATGAGTTCCATCCATTTGCATGGCTGTAACTGGTTTGTCTAGGGCTTTTATTAAGTTTGGTGGGACTATTCTTTTATTTATTATACACTTTATACATCCTGAATTTACTAATGCTAATGTTTCTATTTCATAATCATCTATTTTAATTCTTGCAAGTATCTTTATTATTCCTAAGTTTTTGTCTTCATTACATACTAGTGCTTCATGATCTTCTACACTCATTAATTCTTCTTGAGATTCTTTGGGTATTGTTTTTAATGGTCTCATCATTGGTTGTATATTAGATAGACTTATTTCTTCATTTTCGCTATCTTCATCTTTTTGTTTTCCTTTTTCTAATTTATATAGTCTAGTTTCTAATTCGGTTATTCTTGTTTCTAATGTTATCATTCTTAGGTTGATAGTAGGGTCTTCTATCTTCTCATACTTTTCTTCCTTATTTATTTTTTCAAATTCCTTTTCTATACACATTATACATCCTTCTATTTAACAATTTTTACATTTAGCTCTTTTTTCTCTTCTAGGGTACCATTTGCAAAAGAAACATGCATTACTATCTAATCCTTTATTTCTTTCGAACTCATGATTACAGTCTTCAGATATATTGGCTAGGTTATCCACTTGGATTGATTCTAAATCTAATTTTTCTAATCCTATTTCATTAATTAATTCTTCTGCTTCTGAGTCTGATGAGTCTGTTTTGATTTTTTCCTCAATATCTACACTTACTATGGAATATATACTTTATTTGTCTGACATGTATTCATCTATATTTATTAAAATTTCTTGAAAATCTTCAATTAGCTGTGAATTTCTTGTCTTATTAATTATTCTTTTTGGATATGTATTTGCTAAGTGTTCTACACTTCCACAAGTAAAACATTCCAATCTGTTTTTATAATTTCTTTCGGTTCTATATTTTCTTACATGTCTATTTCTGTCTAAATAAGGTTTTAAATTTTCGTCGACTTTCTAGATAATGTTTCTTTTTATTATTTTGAGGATAATTTCTATTATATTGAGTTCTATACTTTCTATGCTTTTTCTTTCTATAATTGTCTTTATCATAGCTCTGAGTAGTGTAAACAACACTTTTACAAAAATTCATTTCATTTTGTTTTAATTGATTTTGTATTTGTATATGTGTACATTTCTCTTGTAGTATATCCATTATATGTTGTATTTTATGTCCTATTGGCCATTTTAAATTAGGGTTTTGTACTACTCCATCTCTCTTATTCCATATGTCTTCTATTTCTCTTCCTAAGGCTCCTGGTAATTTATTAAATAACTTTTTACCTAACTCTTGGTCAAAAGCATTTCGGCTAATAGTACAATAGTAAAAATAATCGTTCAAAAATTTTTTAATATGAAACCAACTATACTTAATTGTTCTAATTTTATTACTGCATTTCTTTGTAATACTAGTAATCCACTATTCGGGTCTTCTCCTTTAATTAAAGTATGTATTTTGTTAGTAAATTTATATGAGTTTGCTCCCATGGATACTAAGTGTTGAAATTCCACTAAGAAATTCTCTTTGTATGCTTCCCATAAAGCCTTTTTTGATTCTCCTAAGAATGTCTCTAGATATTTATACACTGTTTCTGGATCTATGTCATTATATGTTTTTATGTAGTTTGCTACTACTATTCCTTTTCAAATTTCTATTACTGAATTCCATCTCTGTGGATCATGAGCCGCTATGCTTAGTATTTTATCTTTATTACCTCCTTCTTGGAGAGTAATGGGTTCCTCTATAGGCATTCTTTTTCCTGATGGTTTTATATTGTCTATGGGTTATCCTCCTATTCTAAAAACTCTTCTTTTAGGCACATTTCCTGTACTGTTGTCTACCGTGTATTGTTCAGGAGTTGTTCTTTGGAATGGACTGGAACTAGATGCACTAGATTACATTAACTCTTTTTGGCTTATTATTGAATCTAATTCCAGTTCTTCATCACTGTCTTTTATGTCTTTTAATATTTTATCAAATTCATCTGATTTCTTTTGGGACATACTTTCTACTCTATATCCCCAATTATCAGTTCTAAATTCACATATTTTAAAATGACTTATTACTTCTTCTAATACTAGATTTCCTAATTTACATCCTTTACATTTTAAATTTTTATTTTTGTCCTTTTTATGGATTTCTTTTGCTTTTTCTATGGCTAAATCTACTTCAAAATCTTCTTGTATTAGTTCTATATTCATAAGATTTGACTCAGTAGTTTCATTTTCTTCTAAAGTACTTTCTTCTTCTATGTCTCTATGTAGTGTATAATTATAATTGGTAAATCTTATTGATGTTTTTCCTTTAGAGTTAGTGTACATTAAGTGAGACTCTGGCGGCAGAATCTTTTTTCTATTAAAGTCCTCTAAATTTCATTCTAATCCTGCAAATTCTTCAGGATTTATTTTTATGGTTTTTATTAATTTTATTTCTCTATTTCCCATTACTTCTACTACATCTTCTACCTTAATTTTAAATTTTTTATTGCTATTATTGGTCATTTTTCCTAGAAATCCTACACGCATTAATAAATTATTTCCATCACACATTTCTTCGTATCCTTTGGTCTGTATTCCTATTTTTATATGTTTTTCAAACTCTGCTAAATTCATTATGAAGTCTGGGATAATATAAAAAATTCCTCCATTATTTGTCATATCTACCTCTGTTATTCCTATAATTGACTTTTTCATGTCTGACCATCTATCATCGTAAATTACTATTAGTACTTTAGTTCCAAGGTTTTTTCTAGTTAATCCTTTTAATCCTATACTATTAATCCCATATGCATTAAACTTCTTCTAGTATTTTTTATTTGTCTTACAGTCTCTGGGTTTATTAAATTTATAGTTGTAACTTTAGTTCCTATGGTTGATAACTGTTTTTCTCTATAATGTCTATATAATTGTGTTGTACTTGAGAATTGTCCTATATTATATAAAGTCTTTGGATTTAATAGCTTTAATTGATTTTGTTGGAAAATCTGTATATCTCAATCTATGTCTATTACTTTGCTTAGCTGTTGATTATTTTCTTCTGGTCTTCTTCTATTTAAAATTCTTGATAACAAATTATTACCTATTCTATTATCTGAAAAACTTACTTTTGATCTTTCTTATCTTTCTGATCCTCCTTCGTTTCTCGATCTAATTGGAAAAAGATCCTTTTTTGTGGTTTTCTAGTTATTTTAGCTTTTTCTCTCTGAGGTGTTATTTCTACCTTCTTTAATTGTTCTATTAATTCGTCTACTTCTTTATGCCTTGGGGTTTCTGCAGGAACTTTCTCTTTTTGTTGTTCTTTTATCAATTCTGAATTTGGTAAGACTATTTTGTCTAATTTCGTATTTATTTCTAATAATAATGAAATTATAGCAATATTTTGTTTTAGTATTATTTGATCAGATTTAGTGTTAGGTATATAATCTATATAGTCTGGCGGTAAAGGCACAAATTTTTTTATTAATTTTGAAGCCTCTATTTGTGCTAGACTTGGTCCGCTCATGAAAGAGAGATTTCTTTTAACTCTTCTATTGTCTTTTTTAAGTCTTTAATATCACTGGTTAAAACTTCTACCTGTTGTGTTATTTGGGTTACTATCTGGGATGTCTTTATTTCTATTTCGTTTGGCTTTTCTATAATAGCTTTGACTAATTTTTCTATTTCGATTTTTGTAGGTATCTTTTCTAAATTAATTTTATTATTTAAAGACTGAACTTTTCTATCAAGTTCTAGTTCTTGTGATTTTAAGAAATCAAAATTATGTTCTAATTTTTCTAACGTTTTCTTCTGTTTAATTTGTGAGGATTTTACTACGTCTAATATTCTAACTATATCTTTATTATTTTTTTGGGACTTTTCGCTAAGGTTTATGATCAAGTCAATTAATGTATTAAATTATTTTTTTTCTTCACTATGTAAAATATGTTCTCCGTTACTAAAATTACACTTTATAATACTATGATCTTTTAATATTCGGTATTTCTTTTCTGGATGTATTCTTAAGTCTAAATATTCTAGATTTTTTAATGGATCTATTTTGTCTAACTCTGTTTATTATCCTAATGGAATTCTTATCTTACAAACTTTCTTTTGATGCTTTATCTTTTGTGTAATTTATTCTATGTTGTCTCTTACGCCCTGTAATTCCCAAATTACCGCAACTATAGTTTCTTGGTTAATAAAACTTTGTAAAAGTCTATTTTCTATTATTGATGACAGTGCTTCTGTAATTATTACTTCTATGTATGCACTTTAAGCCTGTTCTACCTTTCTTAATTCTCGTCTTCTTTCTATATCCCTATATAAATACCAATAGTTAATAGCTATTTGTTTAGCAAATGGCTGCGTTTTCATTTAAAGGGGACTAGTACGGTCTAAATCGTCTTTAACGTTGTTCTGAGAGGATTCTCTAGATCTTATGTATCCTAGTAATCTATATTCTAACCCTGATATTATATCTATTAATTCGTGCAATCTTAGCCGATTTTCTCTAGAATTACTTAATCTAATATATTCTAGGCATAGTCTATTTAATTCTTTTTTGACTTCTAAATTATGATCTTGCATATATTATCCTAAA
Organism: Lycium ferocissimum; assembly: GCF_029784015.1. Classification (NCBI taxonomy): domain Eukaryota; kingdom Viridiplantae; phylum Streptophyta; class Magnoliopsida; order Solanales; family Solanaceae; genus Lycium; species Lycium ferocissimum. Next base: position 2,056,683 of record NC_081353.1, read on the forward strand.
GGAATGAACTTTACTTTCCTTTCTATGTATCTAATATATTCTTCTGCTCTAAATATTTCGTCATTTGTAAACTGTATTTCCCAAAGGAGATTATTCCTAAAACTTAGAACGTATGTGTTAGTTTCTAAGGCTCCTCGATGTACTGTTTCTAGATAATTAAATTGTTTAGTAAGAAATCTTCTTAATTTTCTAGTCTTTCCTAGTTTTTGTCGGGTAAGGTGTATCATACGATAATGAAAACTTACATATTTACTAAAACTATGTTGTCTCATAGAAATTTGTCTAATAGTAGTTGATGGTCTTCATTGTCTAGCAGTAAAAGGTCGTCTCATAAAATATAGTCTTAAGGTCCAAAAATCTTCTTGCTTTGATACCAAAGTGAGAGGGGTGTTATGTTTTTTCGATATTGTAAGATTTCAGCGAACTTAGTAGAAAATATAATGTGATTTTTATCAAATAATGTTTAAACAATCCTACTTGGTACTTCCTCACTCCTAGATGTCCTCTTATCATGTAGTTATATTTCTTTGTTTCGGTTTGTCTCCCATTTTTAGGTTTTGTATATATATATATATATATATATATATATATATATATATATCTTTGGCATGTGCCCCTTTCAGTTATGTTATTTATGAGTTAATTTCATGGGCCGCTCAGATATGACTATGAGATGTACGTTTTGAGGTACTCAGTAGGCTAGCTCCGAGTGCCTGTCATGGCCCTTCGGTTGGGTCTGACAGGGCCCAAATATAAGTGCACATCACTCTATAATTCTTGTTCTGAACCTGGGAATCACACTGTAGTTCTAGCATGGATATTGAGCATTTCCTTATTATCCTGAGACATGGAATCATACTATAGTTCTAACATTCAACTATTCATATTAAGGAACTGACAATCATACTGTAATGCATAACTCCGGAACAAGAGGAGTGCTCCAATATCAGCTGAACAAAGAACCTACAGGGGTGGATCGTCAATATGTCTACCTGAACCTGCGAGCATGAAACATAGTGTCCCCAGAAAAAGGACATCAGTACGGATAAAGTTCTGAGTATGTAAGTCGTGATAGTAGCATAAAAGTACATAGGATGAGATGAATGCAACCTGTATATTTGAGCTGCCTCTGAGGGCCAATGATAGGCATAAATACTGTGCATGCATGCATAGGGGTCATGCATATATATGCGTATATAACGCCTGTCAAGCCTCAGTGCGCATCCCATCGTATCATATCGGCCTCTGTGGGCATCATCATCATCATGTGACCAGCTGATCAGGTGGTAGTGCGTATTTAATGCCATCACCTTCCCTATACCCATACATAGATATAATACATTATATATGCGATGTAATGCCTGAGGGTTCATTGGTTTGTACATATATATATAAATGAAATGCAATGCATGAATATGATAAGAGTACATCCTGAATCTGTCGGAGTGATGTAAGGTTGTTATACCTCTGAACATCGTTATGTGATAGCATTTTCGTTAACAAATGAATCTATGAATCATTCTGAATCTAAATAAGGACTTACTGAAAAATAACATTCTAGATCATGAATCAACATGGGACATTCCTAGCTTCTAAGAATAGAATTATTATGGAGTAGCATTACGTTTACGTTTTGTTTATACGGATCATGCAAAAAGAAGGAAAGTTAGCCTTAACATACCTGAAGTTGTCAACCAAAATCCCACAACAAAACTGTCGGCTAGTATTCCAACTCCTTAGTCACTACAAAGATACCTAACAGTCAATAACACAACAACAACCTCATATAAGTCTCTTTAATTCCACATCACTACTCACCCCAAGATTTACATCAAAACAGCCCAATATACGCTTTGTATACAACACTTATACACTTTTTTCTTACAATTGTATCAAGTGTAGCATCCTCAATGCAATCTCAATACCAACTACTATCCTTACAACAAGGTTTTAGCTTACATCTCAACATATACTCAAATTCATATTTGAACCTTTCTTCGAACTCTTTTCCCTCCAAACCTAGCATAACCGTTACATAAACTCATAAACATGAAGTTAAGATAGAATCTTACCTCAAAGCTCAAGAAAACATCAATTCCAAGAGTGCTTCACCTTGAAGTATCTTCCCAAACCCTTACTAAGAGGAGAAACAAGCTTCCATAAACACTTTAGCACCTTTAAATACTTAATCTTCTCTTTTGATCCTTGATTTTTGTTAGGAATGGATTAGACATGATGGAGAGATTTTTCTAGAATGTTGGAGATCAGGGGAATGGAGAAAAAGAGTTAAAAGGATAAGTATATGAAATATATAAAATAAAACAACTGCTGCCGACTTAAAAATACGGCCAAAAAGTACGGACCGTATGTTTTAAAATGTGGTCCGTATTTCTTGGCCATAATTCTTAGTATAAAAATTTGTTTTTCTACCAAGGAAAATGTGGTCCGTACATGAAATCGTATTTTTTGTAGGGGCCGTATTTCGCACCGTACTTCTAAGATTTGTGATATGTCAGTTTCATTGGAAAGAAAACTCTTTGTACTTGAATTTGCATAGGTTATGCATTCCATTACTTCTCATATGCTAAAAGATATACCTCCCCAAAGTTGGATCGAAAATCCTGTCCAGAATTCTACCAAATTTTTCTAAAATTTTAACAAACATAATTTCTTCGATTCGCTTGATCCCGGAACCTTACAATACCTACTAAACATGATCTTAAACTCGTATACACTCAAGATAGACATGTCTAATCCCGTATGACCTCAGAGGTCACTCCGCTCTCTGAATCTATAGCAACTAACTCATGAGGAAACTTATCGTATAAAAGTACAAGGAGTAACATCCTCCCCCCTTAGAAACATTCGTCCTCGAATGTTAGCATGCTTAGGAGTCAACAGAAATTTCAACAGAGTCTCCTCTATAATTACACCACTACCAACCTGCCACATAGCCCAACAACACAGTACAATGCCACGCAGGGCTGTAACAATCAATTACAACTATGGTCCTGCACGACCAACAAGAGTAACTAATAAATGATACATACTTGAAGACGATGGTGTTGTAGTCTGCATCTACTCTGCAGCTGGAAACAAATGAGGGTATCTAGACTTCATATCTTCCTTGGCTTCCCAAGTCATTTCTTCTACATTCTTATTTCTCCAAAGTACCTTTACAGAAGCAACATATTTGGTTCGAAATCTACGAACCTGGCGATCTAAGATAGCAACAGGGACTTCCTCATATGACAACTGCTTTGTAACCTGAACATCATCTACGGGCACAATCCTGGAAGGATATCTGATGCACTTGCGGAGCATGGATATATAGAAAATCGGATGTACTGACTCTAAGTCTGAAGGTAAATCAAACTCATAGGCTACTTGACCTACTCTGCGCACAATTATGTAAGGACCAATGTATCTAGGGTTAAGCTTTCCCTTCTTACCAAATCTCTTGACACCTTTCATATGTGATACCTTAAAAAACACCTAGTCATCTACTTGGAACTTGAAGTCTCATCATATGTTAGCTGTACAAGACTTCTGGCGAGCTGCTAGCAATGTCTCCTAAATGGGCTTAACCTTCTCCATCACCTGCTGAACCAAATCAGGCCCTATCAACTTTGATTCTCCGACCTAGAACCATTCGATAGGAGATCTAAACTTTCGCCCATAAAGGGCCTCATATGGGGCAATCTGGATACTGGAATGGTAGCTATTATTATACACAAACTCAATAAGTGGCAAATGATCATCCCAGCTACCTCCGAAGTCTATCACACATGCTTGTAGCATATCCTCAAGCGTCTGAATGGTAATCTCAGCTTGTCCATCTGTCTGGGGATGAAATGTTGTACTGAGGTTCACCTGTATCCCCAAACTTTCTGGAAGGATCTCAAGAAATTAGCTGTAAATTGTGCACCACTGTCTGAAATAATAGATACTAGAATACCATGAAGTAACACTATCTCTCTAATATATAACTTCACATAATCCTCGACTGAATAAGTTGTTACATCCCGTATTTTCATACGTCAACTACGTCGTACGTCAATTGACGAAAGCTCAGAAATGAGATCATCCTTGAAAATATACAAAGCAAGTTAGTCATGTTACTTTGGAGGTTACAAAGGTTTAAGATCATGATTAACAAGTACCAAGAGGGTTCGAATGGAAGAAAATAAGTTTCGTCGAAAGTTGGCAAGTTGGGAATGTCATAATCCGTATTTTTTGATACGATACAGATTGGCTCGAGAGTGATTACGAGGGATAGGATTCATGGTGGAGCTCTTCCTCAAACCAATGATGTTCTATGGAGCACATCCACCACATTTGAGGTGCTTCAAGAGGCCTTAAGCGGGTATCTTCACACTACACACTCATTGATGACAAAGAACAAGCCTTTGAAGGTCATTGAGGTATATGTGAAGATGATAAAGCTATGGGAGATAGCTTGGAAGATGGGGGCTAGTAATGCAAATGGTGGCTAATGATGCAAACATTCTATTATCAAAAGATAAGCCATCATCCTTTGAGAAGACAACCAAACAAGTTCCTTACTTCATTAAGGGTATTTTTGTGATAAGCTAGTTAGTCTTTTTAGCATAGTAGTATAAATATTACACTTAGTTATTTCATTACTTAGTTTTGAATTATGTTGAGATGAATACTCTTAAAGAGTGATAGTTTGTTTGGTAGAATTAGTGTAGTGCTAATCTAGTGATAGTTAATTATGGTGGATTCCATTGTTGGCTCTTGAACCCTTTTTCATTTATTTCATATTAGAGTTGTTCATTTGTGGATTCATTTGATTAATTCTTAGTTGAATTCAAATAGTATAGGTTCGTTAGTAGGACTAGATTAGAAGGGTTTGGGTTTAATATACCTGGATTTGCCTATAATTCCTTTACTAATTAGGTCTTGCTTCTATCCATCTATTCTGATCCCTATTTCTTCACTTCTCATCTTTGATTTCTACTCTATCTTTTGTTTCCGCATACTTGTTGTTGGATGCCGTGTCTTCCACAATCCGGATCGTATCATTTGGTATCAAGAGATTGGTAGAAGAATTGTTCCATCAATTCTTCATCCTTGGTTCTACAAACAAAAAAAAAAAAAGAGCTGAAAAAAAAATTGAAAATCAGTGTTCTTGTTGGATTTGTGTGGATTTGAGGTTGGATTCGCGAGTTTGGAAGGGTTAAATCGCTTTAGATATGAAATTTGAGGTCATTTGGAAAAGTATTGAAGAATCCACCATTGAAGGAATGTTACACCTCGTAGTTTCGTACGTTGAGATTCGTTCGATATTAGCTATTCAATTGCGGACATCGGTGTTATTGTCGAGAAGATGCAAGATCATAGGTGATCATTTTATAATTATAAGAGTTCGAGTTCACGTAACAGGTTATAGAAGGATTGGAAAACAAGTGAACTAAGGAGATTAAGCTTCCGAGGCTTTGAAGGAAAGTTGGGCAAGGTTTGGTACCGAAATTTTGGTTTAAATGGGAGAAAGAATATCCTTTAGTATATTAAGAGTTTTGAAGCGGAACAAAAGTCTAAAGTGAAGTTCGGGAAGTCTAGTTTCCAACGCAACAAGCGCCGCATCGTAGTAGAGAATTATGGACGGACATCGTAGTAGAGAGAATTATGGACGTTACAATTTCCATCGAACTATAGGAAATGGCTATTTATGCCATCGAACTATAGTTTGGCTCATTTATGCTCGTCAATAGTTTGACTCATATGCCATCGTCTAAAAATGATCGCCATATTTCATTAAAGCTGATTTACAATATCATATATGACACGTGGCCTCCAACTAGATTATGGTTGTGAGTGGGTAAGGTGTATGAGTCGGATTTTTTTATTAATTTGGTATTTAAAATTGGTGATTTAATTGAACGATATAGACCCCGGCATGGATGAGTCCCGAAAATATTGATGAGTGGCATAAATGAGTCATTTCCTATAGTCCACATTTATAAATACCCCTCTAACCCATTATTTTTCATCATTTTCTCACCTCCCATACTTCTTGAGAGTTCTATAACTCTCCACAACATTCTATAACTCTCCATAACATTCCATCATCTTCTATAACACTCCATAATTCTCCATAATCCTTCCTAACCTTCCATAATCTTCCAAAACATTTACACATCATCAAGAGACATCAAAACCTCAAGGAAAAATTTATAGAAGATAATTGTTCTTGTTTCATCTTAAGGTGGTGTAGAACTTGATCTCGGAAACGGTGAATAAAGTGAAGTTTTTCTACTATAAGGTATGTTCTTACTATTATTTACATGATTAAGATGATATAAAGGTTTAGCAATTCTTGGAAAGGAAAGAATCATAGGAGAAAATCATAAAGAGTTGAATTAAAGTTGATGCCATGAGGTGAGTTTGAAAGAGAATTTTGGATTAATTTGAGACTAAATTGAATATAATTCTTTGATTATAGTATTATGGATGTTGTTATGGTTGGTTTGAATATTGGAGAAACATCGTGTGGGATGTTTTATGGAATATATTGGTATTGATATGGTTGTTGATGTTGTTGGTATCGTTTGAGAGTTGTTTTGGTAGTTGGAGGAGGTAAAGAATATAGGGGAGATCTTTACTTGGAAATTTCGCATTCTAGAAAGATTTATTTGAAGGACTAAGACAAGCGTATAAAGGTGAGTCTAACAATAGTATAAATTTTCTTGAATATAGATTTACGAGCCTGGGAGGACAAGCGTTGAGTAGTTAAAGTTAAGGCGATCAAGAAGGTATGTAAGGCTCGTCCTTTCTTTCAAAGGCATGATTCCTAAGTTATGATCCCATAAATGTTTCCATAACCTCCTTGTTTTCAAAAGCTAGAAGTTCATGACACTTAAAGCTTCTTATGATGTTAAATGAAATATGTTCTATGATGATTGTGACAATGATGATAATTCTCCTCTAGCTAATCCGAAGCTATGATTTGACAGCATTATGAGATTATTGAGCCATTCCATGAATCCCTTGATTTTACTTATTGTTGATGATCTCACCTCATGTTACTCGTTCCTTCGAGGTGAGATATAGCGAAGATAATGATTCTATTTCCAATGTTATCTAAGTTAATGATTCTCAAGACTCCCGTGACATCGTCGATTTCATCTTATGATGACTGATCCTTCAGGAAGGATATGATGATAATGGTAATGCTAATGATGATGTTGATTTTATTTATGTATTTTTATGTGTATGTATGTATGTATGTATGCATTGCATCCCACTGATCAGCTGGGGACAGTATCGAGTCCCGAAAGGGTTGGGTAAGATAACACCGAGTCCCGAAAGGGCCGGATAAGATAGCAATGAGTCCCGAAAGGGCCGGGTAAGATAACATCGAGTCCCGAAAGAGCCGGGTAAGATAACACCGAGTCCCGAAAGGGCAGGGTAAGATAGCACCGAGTCTGGAACGGGCCGGGTAAGATAACACCATGTAAGACGCTATGTGTATATATATGTATTACCGCGCCTTAACGGCCGGACGAGATATTATATATGGATATATATGGAAAGGTTCTTAAAAAGCTAAGCATGCACGACATTCGCCTTAAAAAGGCATTCAGAGGCACAGGTTGATCTCTTTTATATTACTTTATCCCTATACGTCCATTATATTATTTTCCATGTTCTGTATTTCTTACTATGTCACTGTTGATGCCTTACATACTCAGTACACTGTTCGTACTGACGTCCTTTCTTGTGGACGCTGCGTTCATGCCCGCAAGTAGACAGGTAGACGGATCTGACCCGTAGGTGATTTATCAGCAGATGCTCAGGAGCACTTCACTTACTTCGGAGCTACAGTATATGGGTATTAGTCATTATAGTTACTTGTATTCTATGTAGAGGCTCGTAGACATGTGTACAGTAGATGTTGCATAACCTTGTTAGTCTATATTGTTGAATTATATTTTAGTAGCCTTGTCGGCTAGTGATGATGAATATAATTGCTGAAGATTATCCAGAGAGGTGTTGTTATGTTGTGATCAATACACACACACACACACACACACACACACACACACACATATATATATATATATATATATATATATATATATATATATATATATATATATATATATATATATATATATATATATATATATATCGCATTATGATATGAGTTATCTTTATGTTCCACCCAAAAGTGATTATAAGATGTACGTTTAGAGGTGCTCGGTTTGTTAGCTCCGCGTGCCCGTCATGGTCCGCTAGTTGGGTCGTGACAAAAGTGGTATCAGAGCAGTTCGTCCTAGGGATTGTCTACGAGCCGTGTCCGGCAGAGTCCTGTTTATGGGTGTGAAGCGCGCCACACTTATAAACAGGAGGGTGCAGGGCATTTATGAATAATTGACCTTCTTTCTCATCTTAGATCGTGCGATAGAGCCATGTTATTAGGATTTTCCCCTTTTCCTATCTGTGTGTTATGATTTCAGTATGCCTGTGAAAAGGAAAGCTACAGTGGCCCACAAAGGCAAGACGGTGGCCTAAAGAAGAACTGAGCGGGAGCCACCAGCAGAAGTAGAAGTGGGTCCATTTCATAATGATGTCCCATCTCGGACCTCTCCCACCTTACCCATTTCAGAAGAGCAAGAAGGGGCCTCAGGCCCAGCTCCAATATCTCCAGTTCCCTCATCTGATGCCTCGGGCCAGGAGATCAAACAGGCCATTCTTTTACTAACTCAGTTAGTCACTGCTCAAGCTTAGCGGCAAAGTACAGGACATGGTGACAGAGCTGTTAGTGCTAGAGCCCATGATTTTATCAGTTTAGACCCTCCAGAGTTCTTTGGGTCAAAACCGGAGGAGGACCCGCAGAGCTTTATAGATGAGATGTCGAGAACGTTACGATTAATGCATGCTTCCGATACTGAGTCGGTAGAATTGGCTTCTTATAGATTACGGCTTATTGCAGTACATTGGTATGCAATTTGGATGTCTTCTAGAGGAGTCAATGCTCCTCCACCAGTATGGCAAGAGTTTGTGGATGCTTTTCTCTGACATTATTTACCGCCAGAGGTTCGGCGAGCCAGAGCTGATGAGTTTTTGAATCTTAGACAAGGGAATAAGAGTGTTCGAGAGTATAGTCTTCACTTTAATTCCTTGGCAAGGTATGCCCCAGCTATGGTAGCTGATATGGGGGACCGTGTACGTCGGTTTGTGAGTGAATTGGGGCCATATTTGATTAAGGAATGCTTGACGGCCTCACTCTAGGAAGGAATGAATATCTCTCATATTCAGGCCCATGCCCAGAATTTGGAGGAACGACAGTCGCAAGGAGGTGAGCGTGATTCTGATAGGGGTTGCAGTAAGAAGGCCAGATCTGCAGGCGCCGCCAATGAGTTTAGAGGAAGTCAATGGCAGCAAAATTCTAGGTACTCAGGCCATCCGATGGCTAGTGCGCCTCCTCGATTTGCTGGCAAGAGGTTCGATTATCCTAATTATTCTGGACCGGGTTGTAACTCTAGAGTTTCGAGTTTCCAGTGTGGAGGTGAACCCGGTCAGATAAGATCGCCCTTATTGCAGTGTAATCAATGTGGTAAGTCACATTTCGAACGGTGTTGTTTTGGTTTGGATGTTTGCAATGCCTGTGGTCAGCCAGGCCACATTATGCGTAAGTGTCCATTTCTAGACCATCAAAGGATAGTGCAGCCTACCAGATCGGCAGCAGGATCGTCGTCATCCGTGTGCCCTCTGGGACGATACACTCAAATATCAGTAGGTCGTGGTGGAGGTAGAGGGAGAGCGTCCGGCTTAAGTAGTCCTTAGAACCGTATTTACGCATTGACCGGCCAACAGGACTTAGAGTTTTCGCCCGATGTTGTCACGGTGTATATCATCGGTATTTTTTATGATGTGTATTCATTGCTTGATTTGGGTTACGCGTTGTTATATATTACTCCTTATTCTTTGGGTTGGATTGGGGCGAAACTTGAGCCGATCAAAACTTTCAAAGTGTTTTATTAATGAGATATCAGTATGATTAAATGGGGGGATAAGTATATGATTAAGTACGACCCGTGAACATAAGTTTATTAATGCTTCACGAAAGGGGTAACAAGGAGTTACAAAGAGGTTCAAGTTTTGAATCACGTTGTACGAACGGTGTGGCTCATTAAGTTATGACAAGAGTTATGGGACCACTTGTTAAGTAAGGTATCTTATGCATAAGGAGCGAGTTTACAAGACATCCATATAAAGATTTTTTTTTTTTAAAAGGACTACGTGTTACCCCGTTATTAGTACATTGGGATAACAGAGTACAATACTCCGATGGCAGTGTGAACTGATCGTAAGAGAGTGTAGAGGGGTTGACATTAAACCTTAAGCACGCCTTATCAAAGGATGGGGTTACGAGGAAAAGAAAAGAAAGAAAAAAAAAGCCAGTGGTATCCTGGAAATATGTTTAGAGTTATTGTCTTGTGAGCAAAGTCATTTGAGAAAAGGATGAGAGGTACGATAGAAGGAAGAATAGCGTGTCAGCCCGATTGGATGGGAGTAGTAACTTCCTGTTGAAATAAAGAAATGGAAGGAAAAAAATTGTAATTTCTAGAAGACTTGTTTGAAGACCGAGTGTTTATGTAGCAAAGCGAGTGACAGGGAAAGGTGATCTTGGAAAAAAAATATATAGTAAAGAAACCATGAAGATCCATTTGATGGGAGTTTAGGCCTATCCAGAATTTGTACGCCTACGCGAATATGTGACTCATCACAAATATGTGCAACCAACCAGATAAATTCGGACGGCGAATAGTCGCAACTAAGACTAGTTATGGATTTGCTGAAAGTATGCACTTGCAAGAAAAAGAAGGACTAATGGGATGTTAAATATAGGATAATGGACCGACACCCTAAGGGGGAAGGTAGAGACAAGTGAGTATGGGATCAAAAGTAGGCCTTGTCAAGAGATGGGAATATGGTGAAAGGAACTAGAAACCACCTCAAAGGGGCATTACACTAATAGGCTGATTAAATGAAAGGACAGTTGACAATAAACATGACCAGTCAGTTATGTGCATGACTAAGTAGAGATTGAAAAGGAACACACTAAGGGAGAAATTATGTGTGAACTCAAGATAAGAGTGTAATGAGGAGTTCAGAAATAAAGAAGCAAAGAAGGATTGAGCGTGATGGTATTCGAAGTAGATTAGATTAAGGGGAAAGTAGGGCGAGGGAGCCACCGCGAGCTAGTTGTGTGGATACAAAGTCTCAACATCACAAAATAATTAGAAAAAACCACGGTACAAGGATGTCACGACCCAACCCCGTAGGCCGTGACTAGTGCCCGAGCTGGACACTCATACATACCCGATAATTGGAATCGGCATACAAATAGCTTATACATATACAAAGATCATACGTAGTCCCAAATTGTCGTATATACAAATATATATATATATATATATATATATATATATATATATATATATATATATATATATATATATATCACGAAGCTTGACAAGGCTGTCATAAAACACAACGTCCCAAAATATATACAAACGCGAGCCGACAAGGCTGCCACGGTGAATGGGACCGCCCAAAACATAATCATACGAACACAACCGAACGGAATATTCACAACCCACATATGTCTACGGACACTCTAACGATGAATGACGAGAATCATATGACGGGACAGGGCCCCGCCGTACCCCTAAATAGACATATGCATATACAACGGAAGAGTCTGTACCAAAATATAGGCTCCGGAACGAAGGAGCTCTCCAAGATAGCAGAATAGGTGTCCTAAGCTGGCGGATCACCAAAGTGAGCGTCTGTACCTGCGGGCATGAAACGCAGCCCCCGAAGAAAGAGGGTCAGTACGGAATATGTATTGAGTATGCAAAGCATGAAATACGATGTAAACGGGATCATAACGGAACAAGAAGTACGGTAAATAAGTACAATATGCAAAATACAAAAATATTTAGTTTTGAAACACAAATCATGCATGGGGCTCAGGAATATGGTCGCCCTCCCGTCATTGGCGCTATAACACATCATAACACCATAAGATTGCATATCTCCGTAACCCGGCCTATCTCCATAACACATCATAACGCCATAACACATCATAACACCAGAATATAAGCGGTACCCGGCCCTAGCGAGGGACACGGCGAACCATAACACATCATACTCCGGAATATAGCATAGTACGCACGACGACATAACTGGCCCGGGACTCGGCGAAAGATATAACAACAGGAAGCACGAGCAGAGTCGTGAGTAATCATATGCATAAAAATCATCGTTACAGACTCAACAGATAAGTAAGTAATCAACACTCGGGGGTCGGGGTGCTAGCCACATTAATTTCTTTCAAAAATTCATTAGAACTATACAAAGGAAAGTCTCGGGGACCACGGACAAGTATCAAACCAATCCGGGCCCGCCTATGAAAGTTAGAGCCATTATACGCTATAGAACCTTCTACGAACATTTCGAAGCGATCTGAGCCCGTCTATGAAAGTTAGAGACGTTATTCAATATAAAACCCTTTAGAAACAGAACTTTTTATACAACCTTTGAAATCCAATCATACAAAAGACCTAAAGACCATAGCTCGACCATATTATGAATGCGAAAGTCAAGAAGTGAATAAGAATCGTAGACATGCTCGGATCGTAAGAATAGAGTTACCCCGAGGCTCGTATCATAGCCTACTTACAACTAAGACATGCCAAAAGAAAGAAAGGTTAGGCTTTACATACCTCGTCCGCTTCCTAAGCTAATCCAAACTTAAGTCTCGGGCTCCCCAAGATCTACAATAACATCATTAAATACTAACATTAGTTATAGGCATTTAGGAATTCAATCCCAAACTAGCACTTTATCTACAGAAATTTGGGCAGCATTTCCCCTATAAATTCAACAACCCCGAGAATTCAACTCGGCCAAATCATCAACAACAATACCAAAAACCATACTAACAACATCAACAATCAATTCAAAACACATTCTAACGTTAGTAACTCTTTTCTACATAATTTGACAATATTCCATTTACATTCAAATCATCCATATACAATTAAGCCAACGCCAATGCTCACACATTTAAGTACTAATCCGAAACCACTCAAACAAGTCTCAAGAACACTTCCAACAATCCGCACAATATTTAAAACAATCCAACCAATGTACTACTCCACCCGAAACCTCCCCAATTCAACAAGAACAACAACAACACATTTCTTTCTTCCAAACTCATGAACTACACCAACAATCTACACATTAGCAACATTATTCTTATAAATGCAAGAAACTATATTAGAATTACATTAGCTTAAAAAACAGCCCAACAACGATTTCAACTTCAACTTGAATCATTAAACTTTCATTATCATCATAGAATTCATAACAACAACAACCAAAATATCACATAAAATTAGTTCATTCCTTGCCATACAAAGTAGGCCATATTCGGCCACCACCCCAACATACCAACTTTATGATTTTCATCCATTTCTATACACTACAACATGTACAAACCATCCATAACATATGAAAAAGAGGATTAAACCTTACCTTTTCCTCTTAACTTCACAACAACTAGGGTTTGCAAATGATAAAACGAATGGTTTGTTGACTCCAACAACTACCTCACGTTAAAGAGGACCCTCCAATTGGTTGAATTTCTAGAAGGAAATATTTTTTGATGAAGATTTTTGGACCTCAATTTTTGGTCACCATGGCCGAATGGTCTTCTATTTTTTTTCTCCAATTTTCTTAAGTGGTGAAGATGAAGAATATGACTAATTAGTCATCTTGCATATGCTTATATTACTCATCCATGTGTCCATGCCCCACACATGGCTTGGATCAATTAAAATTAGCCAAGCCATGGGTGGGAACCCACACTTTGTTACACGGCCACATGGCCTTATGGTTTCATGAATTAATAACTTCCTTTAATTCACTTTTAACCCCAAATTTTCCTTAATATTCCATGCCAATAAAATCATAAGCAACTTATGCCTTAAAATAAATAAAAGTCTCTACCTCGTATCCCGGAATAGTCTCGTCCTTAACTTATCATGGTTAGCTCGGATTGTCCCAATGTACAAAATACGAGATATAACAAAGGAAGCCTTAAAGGCAAAAGTATTCAATCTAGAATCTAGCAACATCTTGTCGATAGAAGGAAGTAGAGTTACCGTATAAGAGATACTGAAGTGAAAATGAAATATTCAAAGGAACGCAATAAAGTGTTGACATAAATATGTATGATGATGATATGAAATTTTTGTGAAATTCATAAGAGCTTAACATTCGAGGACGAATGTTTTTTTAAGGAAGGAATGTTACACCTCGTAGTTTACGTAATGTTGAGATTCATTCGATATTAGCTATTCAATTGCAGACATCGAAGTTATTGTCGAGAAGATGCAAGATCATAGGTGATCCTTTTATAATAATAAGAGTTCGAGTTCACATAATAGGTTACAGAAGGATTGAAAAACAAGTAAACTAAGGAGATTAAGCTTCCGAGGCTTTGAAGGAAAGTTGGGAAAGGTTTGGTACGAAAATTTTGGTCTAAATGGGAGAAAGAATATCCTTTAGTATATCAAGAGTTTTGAAGTGGAACAAAAGTCTAAAGTGAAGTTTGGGAAGTCTAGTTTCCAACACAACAAACTGCTCACCGATAGGACATTGTAGTAGAGAATTATGGACGTTACAAGTTCGAGTGACGGAGCGAAAACGTGTGCTACGATCTTTGCTACTGGTATCGGGTGCTACGATGCCGGGTGCTATAGACCTGGCCCGAACAACATTTATAAATACCCCTCTAACCCATTATTTTTCATCATTTTCTCACCTCCCATACTTCTTGAGAGTTCTATAACTCTCCATAACATTCTATAACTCTCCATAACATTCCATCATCTTCTATAACACTCCATAATCCTTCCTAACCTTCCATAATCTTCCAAAACATTTCCACATCATCAAGAGACATCAAAACCTCAAGAAAAAATTTATAGAAGATAATTGTTCTTGTTTCATCTTAAGGTAGTGTTGAACTTGATCTCGGAAGGGTGAATAAAGTGAAGTTCTTCTACTATAAGGTATGTTCTTGCTATTATTTACGTGATTAAGATGATATAAAGGTTTAGCAATTCTTGGAAAGGAAAGAATCATAGGAGAAAATCATAAAGAGTTGAATTAAATTTGATGTCGTGAGGTGAGTTTGAAAGAGAATTTTGGATTAATTTGAGACTAAATTGAATATAATTCTTTGATTATGGTATTATGGATGTTGTTATGGTTGGTTTGAATATTGGAGAAACATCGTGTGGGATGTTTTATGGAATATATTGGTATTGATATGGTTGTTGATGTTGTTGGTATCGTTTGAGAGTTGTTTTGGTATTTGGAGGAGGTAAAGAATATAGGGGAGATGTTGCCGAAATTTCGGCAGATTCTAGAAAGATTTATTTGAAGGACTAAGACAAGCATATAAAGGTGAGTCTAACAATAGTATAAATTTTCTTGAATATAAATTTACAAGCTTGGGAGGACAAGCGTTGAGTAGTTAAAGTTAAGGCGATCAAGAAGGTATGTAAGGCTCGTCCTTTCTTTCAAAGGCATGATTCCTAAGTTATGATCCCATAAATGTTTCCATAACCTCCTTGTTTTCAAAAGCTAGAAGTTCATGACTCTTAAAGCTTCTTATGATGTTAAATGAAATATGTTCTATGATGATTGTGACAATGATGATGATTCTCCTCTAGCAAATCCGAAGCTATGATTTGAGAGCATTATGAGATTATTGAGCCATTCCATGAATCCCTTGATTTTACTTATTTTTGATGATCTCACCTTATGTTACTCGTTCCTTCGAGGTGAGATATAGCGAAGATAATGATTCTATTTCCAATGTTATCTAAGTTAATGATTCTCAAGACTCCCGCGGCATCGTCGATTTCATCATACGATGATTTATCCTTCAGGAAGGATATGATGATAATGGTAACGCTAATAATGATGTTGATTTCATTTATGTATTTTTATGTGTATGTATGTATGTATGCATTGCATCCCAGGACAATACCGGTCCGGGGAAGACAACTAAGTCTCAAAGGGCCGGGCAAGATAACATCCCGAGGTCGGAAGATAACACCAAGTCCCAGGCGGGTAAGATAACACCGAGTCCCGAGGCCGGGTATGATAACTTAACGAGTCCCCAAAAGGGTACAGGTAAGATAACACCGAGCTACATGGCATGATAATCTAGAGCCTACATGGCGGGTAAGATAACACCATGTAAGATGCTATGTGTATATATATGTATTACCGCGCCTATAACGGTGGATGAGATATTATATATATGGATATGTATGGAAAAGGTTCTTAAAAATCTAAGCATGCACGACCTTCGCCTTAAAAGGGCATTCGAGCACGGAGTTGGTCTCTTTTATATTACTTTATCCTATACGTCCATTATATTATTTTCCATGTTCGGTATTTCTTACTATGTCACTATTCATGCCTTACATACTGCGGTACAACATTGTCATGACGACCTTTCTTGTGGGCCTATTTGCGTTCATGCCCTTGAGGTAGAAAGGTTAGACGGATCGACCCATAGGTGATTTACGACGGATGCTCGGGAGCACTCTACTTACTTCGGAGTTTGAGGTATATGGGTATTGGTCATTATAGTTACTTGTATTCTATGTAGATGCTCGTGAACATACGTATACTGATAGATGTTTCATAACCTTGTTAGTCCATATTCTTGAATAATATTTTAGTAGCCTTGTCGGGTGGTGATGATGAATATAATTGCTTGAAGATTATCCGGAGAGGTGTTGTTATGTTGTGATATATACATATGTATATATATATATATATATATATATATATATATATATATATATATATATATATATATATATATATATATATATATATATATATATATATATATATCTATATATATATATATATATATATATATATATATATATATATATGTATGTATGTATGTATATATATATATATCCTTACGGATATGATACCCGTGAGTTATCTTTATGTTCCTTTGAAAAGTGATTATAAGATGTATGTTTAGAGTGCTCGGTGTGTTAGCTCCGGGTGCCCGTCGTGGCCCGCTAGTTGGGTCGTGAAAAGGACCTTCAAACCTTCAAGAACACAAAGTGGGTTTAGTGATTTGGAGTTTATTTGGAGCTAATTTTTATTGGGTTTTGTTATCCTAGTCAAGGAGGACTTAGATCCGAAATTTGAGAGAAAACAAGTTGATTTGGGCATAGATTGAGTTTTGGGTGTTCTTGAAGTTCATAAGGATCTTCATAAGTTTATCTTGAAGAAGAAGACCAAAGTGGGTGTTTGATCCAAAGTCTTCAAGTCAAAAGGGTTGAAAAGTGTTTGTGTGGGCCCACCAAAACAAGTCCCTAAAAAAATCGGCCAAAAATTTGATTTTGTAAAAAAAAAAAAAAACAAGTTAGTGTTGACGTCAGCAAGGGCGTCAGACCAGTTCCACTTGCACCTGCATGCATGTGGGGCCCAAATTAAGAGAGTTGATTTTTTTCAACGCTTTGAAATTTTTTCCAAGTGTTGGCAGATTTGGTCCAACTTTAGAGGGGTATATCTTTGTGTGTATAAGGAGTTATGTGACCCATAACCTATCTAAATTAAAGTTCAACGAGTCTACTTTCCAAATCAAGAAGCCATTTGCAAATCAAAGCTCTGTACAAAAAGTTACATGTGTTTTAATAAAATGCTGCAAGCAGATCCGAATTTTCTAAGTATTGGCCCAAAAACTTCCCAAATTTTTCCTAATTGTTTGGCCAAGGTTTGTCTACTTCTTATCTCATTTCTTTGTTTCTCCTAGCTAATTAACAACTAGTAATTGATCCTTGTTTGGTTGGTAACTAGTTCTTGAATCCCATTTCCTTTGTACCAATTATTTCAAGCTTTATTCGTCTTAACTTCATTACAAGTTTATTGGCTCTTGTACGTTTGTTTTAGATCATCCTTCATCCATTAAACAAGAATCCATTCTTCCACTACTCTTAGAAACCTTGTGAATTGATTTGCGATAAGAAGTTCTTTACTAACTTTGGAAGAATCACTAGGTTGAGTGGTAAGTTTTGAGTGTAAATATGAGTAACGTGAGGAGCTTTAACTACTAATGTTGTTTGCTAGTTTTGCAGGTACAATGTTCTCTCTTTCTTGCACAAGTTGAACCATGCACCCCTCGATACTACAAGGAGGCAATGCTGTTGCAAATGTGCAAAATTCCAATATGGAGTGGCCAATCTTGTGTCCAAAATCCAACGAAGAAGGTTACTTCGAACGGGAACACAAGTTGGATGACATTTTTGAATGTCACCACTACTTGGAAAAAGAGAACGTGGAGCTAGCTTCTAGCGCCCTCAAAGGGATTCTTATAAACCATTAGAAGCATGAGAAGGGAAGGGGGAACCCAATTGAGAATTGGAGTGCCTTAAAGGAATTTTGGAGATGTCGCTCTGTCAATCCATATGGAAAGAAAAAAAACACCAAGAACATTCCTAAAATGCTAGGAGGAAAGAAAGTCGCTCCTTGTACAACCAAATGGAAGATTGACGTGAAGGGTCATCCTAACCCTTCGAAGGGAATTTATGGAGCTCATTCCCTTTTCGAAGATCATGACAGATACAAATTGAGAGGAGTAAGGGAGAGCTATGTGACAACTCTAGAGCGAAAAAGGAAAGGTTCTGCGGAGTGACGTGAGGGAGTTGTCACAACATCATTCTAACCCTTTTACTTCTTCATCTTGTTGTGAAGACTCTTTTGTAGGTACTCAAGGAGATAAATTACTAAACAAGTCTTCATGTGAAGAGCTTCAATGCTTGAAAAAAAGAATGGAGGCCAAGACCATCCCTCCAATTGGTTAAGTAAGTTTACCATTGGTAGCTCAAGGTAGAGAAGATCCTTTGAATGCACATCGAGGTAAAGAAGCTTATCCAAATACTCCTACTTCTTTGAGTGATCTTGATGCTGAATTGAGTATGAAAGATAGTTTACCATGCATTGAGCTTAATGATTCTTTACCATGTGTTGTGCGTAATTGGTCTTTGATGAATATTGACAATGTGGTTGGTAGGGGTGTTCCAACACTAGTTGATCCTATTGATGACCGAATTGAATCTTCTTTTGAGGCCAATTTATGTCCACCTAGTGTTGACACTTGTGAATTGAATGTTAGCACATTGTCATGTGATATGATAGCTCACATGACTATATATATATAGCATACATACATATATAGCTTTTGTACTAGTGTCCCTTTACAAATTACGATATTTATGAGTTAGCTTTATGGCCTACTCAGACATGACTATGAGATGTACGTTACGTATTGAGGTGCTCGGTAGGTTAGCTCCGAGTGCCCATCACGGCCCTCTAGTTGGGTCGTGACACCTCAAGTGGGTATCTTCACACTACACACTCATTGATGACAAAGAAAAAGCCTTTGAAGGCCCTTGAAGGCCTATATGTGAAGATGATCAAGCTATGGGAGATAGCTTGGACGATGGGGGCTAGTTATGCAAATGGTGGCTAATGATGCAAAGATCCAATTATCAAAAGATAAGCCACCATCCTTTGAGAAGACAACTAAACAAGGCTCTTACTTCATTAAGGTATTTTTGTAATAAGCTAGTTAGGCTTCTTTAGCATAGTAGTATAAATACTACACTTAGTTATTTCATTACATAGTTTTGAATGATGTTGAGATGAATACTCTTAAAGAGTGATAGTTTGTTTGGTAGAATTAGTGTAGTGCTCATATAGTGATTAGTGTTTAGTGATATTTAATTATGGTGGATTCCATTGTTGGCTATTGAACCATTTTCCATTGATTTCATATTAGAGTTGTTCATTTGTGGATTCATTTGATTAACTCTTAGTTGAATTCAAATAGTATAGGTTCGTTAGTCGGAATCGATTAGGAGAGTTTTAGTTTAATATACCTAGATTTTCCTATAATTCATTGACTAATTGGGTCTTGCTTCTATCTCTCTATTTGCATCCCTATTTCTTCACTTCAAATGCTTCGATTTCTACTCTATCTTTTGTTTCCGCGTATTTTTTGTTTGATTCCGTGTCTTCACAAGCCGGATTGTATCACTTTTGGGGTAAGACTAGGAGTGCTTAACATGCTAAGAAGGTCATGTTATGAGGTATTTGAATTGTATAATAGTATTATGTTAAGTTTTGAATTCAAGCAATTTGTAAAATGGAAGTCGACAAAAGTCATCGCAAGGTACCTTCATAAGTTCGCTGAAATTTGGGTTTGATATCACTGAGCTTTACTCCTATTATACTTGGATTTATGGGGTGATCAACCTACCCAATTTAAGGTCTACGAGTCTAGTTTGTAACGCATTAAACCGTTCATCAATATGACATTCGAGTAGAGAGATATTGGCATTTTCGCGAGACTGGGCAAGCAGCTCCCTTTGGGACCCACTTAGGCGGTGGAAGCTTATCTCTTTATATATAAAACGCTGCTGCCCCATTTCATTTCATAACTTCAGATATTGAAACCCTACAGCTTTATCAAGGTCCTCTCTAGGTTCCCACACCATACTAACTCAAATCCAAGAGATTATAACATCAAATACCGCTCGGAAAGATAGTAGTGCCAAGGAAACTCGGTTTCTCTACGTTCTAGTTGCGTTTTGAGCTTACTTCAAGTAGAAGGAAGGTCATGAATTTTAAGGTAAGATTACCATTTTTCTTCATGTATGTGCACTTAGTAGAGCTTTAGAGTTGCTAGAAAGCTATGAAATCCCAAATAAGATGTTGATATGTTAAAGTTGAGCTAAGGGTGTTGTGTATGATGTTTTGAGGGGCTGTTCTAGTTGATTTTCATGGGGTGAATATGTAGTTATTGACTGTTTCTGTTTGTGTTGTTGTTGTTATGAAATTGGAGAAGTAAGGAAAACGGGGGAGATACCGTCCAAATTGTCGTAGAATGAGCTTGTCGATGTCGTGTGGTATGGGACTGTTTTGAAGCAATGGTTATGATGTGTTGTGGCTGGAAATAGATGGAATAGCTTGGATATGATGTTGTTAATGTTGTTCTTGTGTTGTTGGTATTGTTAAGGGCTTGAGGAAAGTAGAGGGAAATAGGGGAGGTGCTGCCCTATTTTGTATAAAGCAAGCTTGCTGCTCGTCGGCTATCGTTATGTCCTTAATGTTATTAAAAGTTATATTTTCATCTTTGTAGATCAGCGTATTGGTGAGTTGCTGCAGTATCATGAAGGACGACTACGGTTGAGGTATGTAAGGTTTCCTTTCACCTTTTGGGCATGATTCTAGAAGTTACGTCCTCCTTATAAGATAGCCAAGGGGACGAGTTGATATGTATGTTTCAGCTTGAGAGTTGAGATTCGTATGTTTCAGCTTGAGAGTTGAGATTCCTCTACAAGACAATGAGTAGCGATAAGGTAGAAATGAGTCGTTCCTAATAGTGACTCCCTCAGATTAACCTCTAGCAGGAAATAGAGCTTCCGAGAGTGTAGCACCTTGTCGTACTAAAGAGTTGAGACTTAAGCAGAATAAGCTATACACAAGTAGTACAACGAGTTAAGCGAATTACATAACTTACAGATATGAAGAAGAGTGTGACCCATAAAGTATCGCAATATTCAGTATCTATCGATACGTATATAGTTATATGGTTGCAAGATCGATAAGAAACCACGAAGGTGGTTGTGTTACTCCTAAGTGAAAAGAGAGAATGTATAAGCCAAGAAAGAGTTAAATGATGGCATATGTTCCCTATTGAGTCATAGAGGTTACAAAACATAGTAAGCACCGTAATGAGACTACGAATCAATAGATTGGGAGCACGCTGCTTCTTGTGCATTGATTAACAGTTTCACATATGTAGTTCAATAAGCTAAACGTATCACGTATTTTTTTAAAGAAAGAATCATAGTATCTCAAGAAATTGATCGTAAGTTTAGTTAAGAGAGTTACAAGTTCAGAAATGGCTACAAAGGGGTAATAAGCAAATCCGTCATTGTTACATATCGCATAATGGTTATATAATAAGACCAATGAACGATAGGCATCACATAGCTTACAGAAAGATAGAATCGTATTACTTCTAAAATTAGATTATAACGTTAAAACAAGCCAGTAAAGCATTCCCTGAAATAGTTACACGACTCCTTAGTAATAAAGTAAAAGTGGAATACGAATAAGAAAGATGGAAAGAGGTTTAATGAAATTTATGTTGTTAACTATAGCAAGTTACTTACGAGCTTATAAGCTTGTGGATAAGATTCTTTACTTATCGTTGTTGACTGATGATCATATCATTGTTATGAATCTTGATATTGTTGCACACATGCATTCATTCGAACTTAGATATATTTGGATCGGGTTGCACGCCGCAACATATATACATATTTGAATCGGGTTGCAAGCCGCAACACAAATATATATTTAGATCGGGTTGCACGCCGCAACATATATAAATATTAAGAGCGGGTTGCACGCCGCAACATATATAAATATTTGGATCGGGTTGCACGCACAACAAGGTTTATTAACCTCACAAGTCCCCCATGAGTCACGACTAGATGGAATGACCATTGACATGTGTATACCAAGGTTGACATATGGCCATTGCATTGCATGCATTCATCATCCTTTACATTTGCCTTTAGGGCTATGTGCTTGCACACCGGACCCTACATGAGGCCGGATAGTTTATTTTCAGTATTGCATTTATGATATGAGACAGAGACAGGTAGATATGTTTCCAGATTATCATTGACTCCTCAGTTTATATTTAGTATATCATATATACTAGTTCTGTTTCAGTTTCGGTTTCAGCATTCAGATATTCTCTGCCTTGCATATTCGGTACATATATTTGTACTGGCATCCCATTATTGGGGCACTGCATTCATGCCTGCAGGTTCAGGTATCTAGTTTGACGAGCCCTCATAGTAGACAGGGTTGATATTCAGCAGAGGATCGGTAAGACCCCATTTCATTCGGTGTGTAGCCGAGTCTAAAGGTCATATTGATAACATATGTTTACAGACTTTATGGGTAGGCCAGGTGATATAATAAAGGAAGCAAAAACAATAATAAAGATAAGAAAATTAAAAGGGATTGATAATTTCACACAAGAATGGGCACGATTAGGCAACCAAGATTATATAATAACCAAGACCTCCTAATTTACACACCATTTAGTACCAAACTCTTTGGATGACCTCAAGGGATTTGACTCCCAAGCAACCAATCTTCTCAACAAGGTTCGCAATCAATAGCTTACACAAGCTCTCAACACTCAAGTGTTTGTAAATATCAATAGTCATAAAAATCTACCTAGGGAAATAAACATACTCTTATTTATACTAGATAAAAGAGGAAGACAACTATGCTCTTACAAATCTACTCTTAATGAAGTATGGGCCTTGTTTGGTTGTCTTTCTTGAACTTGAAATCCGAAAATGCTAGCCTTTAAGTAATAGCCTCCTTGCAAGCATAGGCATCTTCATTCCCTTACCCCAATCCATCTTCCCATGCAATCTTCCACACTTGGGATCTCTGAAATTGTACCAGGGTGTCACGACCAACCAGAGGGCCACGACGGGCACCTGGAACTACCCTACCGAGCACCTCTGAACATACATTTCATAATTATATCTAGGTGGACCACAAAGATAGCTCATGCGTATTATGATATGTAAGGGCATATGTCGCAAGATAACGACACATTTCTATATAATCATCAACAGTTATGCCCATCATCACAAGCCGACAAGGCTGCCAATATATTATACAACTATATGAACTAATAAGGTTAGGGGACATCTGGTTACATACATCTGTCTACAAGCCTCTATATAGAATCCAGGAATCCATAAGGACAGGGCAGGACTCCGCCATGCCCAAGTATATACACAAAGAGTAATACTAATAGACTATGGCTCCGAAGCAAATGAAGCACTCCTGAGATTTAGCTAATGAAACTCCTAAGGATCAGATTTGTCTACCTATCTACCCAGCGGGCATGAACGCAGGGTCCATAAGAAAGGACATCATTACGAGTAATGTACTGAGCATGTAAGGCATGGATAATAATATAACAAGAGATACAGAACATAAGATAAGATAAGGGTAACCTGTACATCTGATTACCTCGTAAGGCTGATATCATGCATGCTTAGCTTTTTAAAGAAAACACTTTTCATGCATATCAAACATAATATCATAATTATCCCGTATCAGGGGTAACCATTGCACGCTGCCCACTAGTGGTGCTGCTAAGCCATATAGGCACGGTGTTATCATCTTTATCCATAGCTGCCCACTGTAGTGGTGCTGCCCGACCATATAGGCATGGTGTAATTATCATTATCCATAACCACCCATTGTAGTGGTGCTGCCCTGCCATATAGGCACGGTGTGAGAAAATACTTACATATATATATAAAGCATGCATGAGAGCCCAATTTAAAGCTACGACTCTATCGGAGTGACGTAAGGTCAGTAACCTCCGATTTATATTATGGAGAAATCATCATCGCTATATCTCACCTTGAAGGAACAATTATCATAAGGTGAGATCAACAACAAGGAATTAAATCAAGTAATTCATGAAATAAACTCAATAATCTCTTAATAGCATCAAGACTGTAAACTTTGGAATCTCTAGAAATGGGATCATCATCATCATCATTATCATCATAGGAAACATCTATCTTTGGCATCATAAGAACTTTGAGAATCATGAACTTCTAGCTTTTTGGGAATAAGGATATTATGAAAAACATGTATTGTTGCACCCCTCATCTTCGTAGTAATAGAACCTATGGGTTCCAAGTCAGGTATGCCCTTGGAATAGAGACCCGAGCCCGAGTGTGGAGATAGGAAATGTCTTACCCCGTGTACAAGAGTACCAGTATGTGTTCCGGGTAATTTTCAGAATTAGAAGTTGAGTGAATCAAGTCGACGCGATCGGAATCGAACGGAAAATACCAGGACACCAGTCAATGTCGACGGGCCGTCGACGTGTTCGACGGACCATCGATGTGCCGCGTCGATGGGATCCCGTAGCCATGCATCTGCAGGCGCAGGTCGACGGACCATCGACACGTCGAAGGGCCATCAACCCGCTCGTCGAACTGGACCGCTGTAGCCTTTTTATCTTCCAAGTATAAATAGGTGGTCCACGATCCTATTTGATATTTTCCTCCTTCCAAAAATTAGAAAAACCTTAATATATTCTCTCCCAATATTTTTCATCATATTAGTGAGGATTTTGACAAGACCCGGACCCTGTAAACCCGAGATGGTTAAGAAGAAAGGTTGCTTCTAGGGTTTTTTCAAGTTGTGGAGTTTAGGAAGTTGAAGCTTGAAGTGATTCTTGGGATTCTTGACCCTCCAAGGTATGTAAATGATTTCTATCTTTGTATTTAAGTTGAGTATCAAGGGTTTTAATGATTCTAAGTAAAGAGGGGGTAATTGTGAAAGTGGTAAGTTGATAAAAGACAAAATAGTGACTTAGGGTTGTTTTAAGAGATGATTGGGGATGGATTTGAATATATTTTGATATATAAGTGTTGTTATGGTTGGTATTAAAGTGAACGAGAAGTTGAAGGGTTGTTAAGCTTATGAGAGAAATGTTGTCCATGATTCGTTAAGCTCTCTATGCATCCAAAGAAGGTTAGCAAGTGAAGTACATAGTCTAATAAAGGTCTATGTTATCTTAATTGTAGATTTACAAGTCGAGACGTAGGAGTTGGACGATTTGATATACATCAAGGTATGTTAAGGCTATTCTTTCCTTCTTTTGGCATGATCCTATGATATGATCCAATAAGCGAGTAAGCGAGTCCATATTACTATACTCTTAGAAGCATTAGAAGTGTTTCGCTTTTTGACATTCATGCGCCCCTTATGATTATTCCTTTTCTTCATGGGTCCAGTTTTATGTATACAGTTATTCATGCATTACATTCATTCATATATATATATATATATGTATGTTGACCTATGACCAGAAGGCGTTATATACGCAAGTATTATACGTATATGGGGTATGGAAAGGAGTAGGCGTTATATACGCATTACCACCTGATCAGCTGGTGCACTATGATGACGATATGAGAATCAGGCTGCAAGTATCGCAGCAATATATATGATGATAGCCGCAGAGAGGCCGATATGGTATGAGAAAAGAGACAGGCGTTATATACGCGCATATAGAAGGCGTTATATACACACCTATGTACAGATGTATGACCTTCATTGATAGGCATAAGCAAGCATATTATGCGCCCATAAAGGCATTGTCTGTTATACAGGTTTGGGTAGATTCAGGTAGATACTAGTTCATACAAGTACATGCATTCAGTTATTTTAGCTTATGAGTTCAGATCTTATCCATGATTCTCATGTGTATATATATATATATATATGTAATGTTGCTCTTATGCTTTACATGCTCAGTACATTATTCGTACTTACTCCCCGCTTCGTGGGGTCGTGTTCATGCCGCGTGTACAGGAGATAGACAGAGTGGTTCGGTCGTAGACCTCTAGATCTAGCAGTGGTCGGTACGCTCCATTCGATCCGGAGCTACAGTCAATTTTGGTATGCCCCTTTTGAGATATGTATGTATATGGGTATGACGGGACCCTGTTCCGTCCTTTCTACAGCTTTCATTCCAGTAGAGGTCTGTAGATAGTTGTATGTAGTAGTCAGACAGTGTAGCCTTGTCGGCTTCTATTCTTTTATGTACAGTATATGTAGCAGCCTAGCTGGCTTGCACTGTTCTTCCGCATGTTGTGTATATATATGTAGATTGTACAGAGTTCCTATGCTTCCTTTTTATGAGATTAGTTGTGCCATTTATGGGCCTTTGATGTTCAGTATGATTCAGATATAAGTATAGGGGTGTTTGGCCCCGTTCTCAAACTCCCGCTTACGCTCATCGATTGGGTCGTGTATGGTATCGAAACATATCTAGGGTTGTCTATCTAAGAGCCTTGTTTATGGGCGTGTTGGCTCCACACTTATAAACGGTATACGACATTTTGGATGATATATATCTTTCTCCTAAATGGTCCGAAGGGCCGTGTGTTGGGCAATAAATTGTTATGATTTCGGCATGCCTCCCAAGAAAGCTACGAGGCGTACCGCCCGAGAGAGGGTAAGAAAGCCACGGTGAGGCCACTAGCCGCACTCGACAAACCATGAGAGCCCGTGATATATACGAGGTGAGGGGCCGTGCGAGATATCGCGTACACCGCCTCCGGCCGCCCCCGGACGATGCGGCGGGCCAGGATGTGCGGGATGCCGTACGGTTGTTGAACAGATTAGTAGCCGCCTAGGCTCAGTGGCAGGGAGTTGGTATTGGCCAGGCAGATGGGACAGGTAGTTCGAGGGTTAAAACCTTCCTTGGGTTAGGTCCTCTAGATTTTTCCATGGTAAAGCAGAACATGGACCCCCAGAATTTCATTGATGGTATGGAAAGGACTTTGAGGGTTATGCATGAGGATGAGGTCGAGTTCGAGTTGGCTTCGTATAATGCATCGTGATATTGCGGTACTAGTAGTATCGGACTTGGGAGCTATGCTGAGGAGAGAATGCCCCTCCAGTTGTGTGGCGAGAGTTCTCAGATGCCTTTATCCGCCATTATTTGCCTCCGAGGCCTCCCGAGCCCGGCAGGTGGGTTCTTACATATTGAGCGGCGTATGAGTGTCCAAGAGTATTGCATGTATCTTTTGATGCTATGGCCAGTATGCTCCGGCCATAGTGGGCGAGATGGAGGATAGTAGTTCATCGTTTTATGGGCGGTCAGGGCACATTTGATTGATGCTTGTACGATAACTCGCATTATGCGTATGGATATCTCATGTATACGCATATGGCTTTGAAGGATCGCAAGCACCGGGTGACGAGGACGATCGTGACCGCGACCGGGCCATTGTTAGAGGTCCGCATCTTTTGATAGTGGGGGTGCGTTTAGGGAGGATTAGAGACAAGGTGATATCCTTTCCATTCAGCAGGGAGTGCATCTCTGCGATTTTTAAGTCCGAGATTTGACTGGTTTCCTTTTCGGAACAAAGCGTAGTTCTAGAGCCTCGGAGCTCTCGGTACAGACGGAGAGCCCGGATGGAGACCCCTTTGCCGTGATGTGCCCGGTCTCAAGTTACACGCGCTAGTGTGAACGGATCGGATGATTGTTATGCTTATGGCCGGCTAGACCACGGTGCGGAGCGAGCGCGAGGAGGATTGGTACAGGTATGGTTCAGCCTACAGGGTCTGTGGTTGGCTCTTCTTCTGTAGTGCGCCCTTCAGGGCAAGTTTTCAGACGCCAGCAGGGTGAGGTAGAGGGAGGAGTGAAGCGTCCAGCTCGAGCGTGTTATATCCCGTATTTTGTGCATTGGGACAATCCGATTTAATTATAATAAGTTAGGGTCCAAACTATTCCGGGATGCAAAGTCGGGATTTTTGACCTTCGATTTTATTTTGAGACATAAGTTGTTCATGAATTTATTTGCATGGGACACTTAGGAAAATTTGGGACCAAAAGTGATATAATTGGAAGTTGCAAATCATGCAAAAATAGCCATGTTGGCCGTGTGAATGGGAGGTGGCTCCCACCCATTTTGTGTCCAATTTTAATTGCTCCAACACATGAGTGTGGGCCATGAACACATGTGCAACTCTTGTGGAAGCTTAAAAGATGATCACCAAGTCATCTTTTCATTCCAACACTTAGAAAAAAAAAAAAAAGAACCTTGGATGAAAAAGAAGAGGCTCTCGGCCAAGACCATAAAAATTGAGGTCCAATTCTAGCCATCCCAAAAATATTTTCTTGGTGTAAACCCACTAATTGGAGGTCCCTAAGTAGCGTGGAAGTGTTGTTGGAGCGATCAACCCGCTAGTTTTCATCCTAGCAAACCCTAGCCTAGTGTGGAGTTGAAGAAGAAAGGTGAGTTTTAATCATGTTTTATGTGATATAAATGTTGTATGCATGTTATAGTATGTTAAAATGGAGGAAATTTATGAAATATGGCATGTTGGAGTTGAGGTTGTGTGTGTAGTGCTAGCCGGTGTGACGTGTGTGTGTTGTGTTGTGTTGAGGTGATGAATTGAATTCATGTAGCATGTTCAATTGTTGTAGTGTGTTGAAATGGATGAGAATCACTTATATATGCATGTGTGGTGATGGTCGAATGTGAGTCATATCATATGACAAAGAGCGCGTTAATATCGTTTAGTGTTCTAGATGTTGTCGTTATGAATTCTATGTTGGAAATGAGAGTTTAATGACTCAAATTAATGTTGTAATTGTTGCGGACTGATTTGGAGGTTATTGTACATTTGGTGTAATTTGTATATTTATGAGAATGATATCGTTATAGTGTGGATTGTTGATACAAATCATGATTCGGAAGCTAGAAATGGGCCATAGTTGTGTCTCGGGTTTGGGGACGAGTTTTGGGCAAATTGAGCCTTGTTGGATTGTTGGAAACATTGTATGAATTGTTTGAAATGTTCTTAAATGTTGTTAGTATGGATTCGGATTAGTATTTGAATGTACAAGCGTTGATGTTGGCTTGAAGTAAGTCGTTGAATCGAATATGTTGAAAGTTGTTGAATGATGTAAAGGCGAGTTATTAATGTTATATTGCCTTTCGGATTGCTTATTGATGTTGCTAGGTTGGTCGTTGTTGTTGTTGTTGTTGATTTGGCCGAGTTAAATTCTCGGGGTCGCCTATTTATAGGGGAAATGCTGCCCAAATTTCTGTAGAATTAAGGGCTAAATTGGAATTAAATGCCCAAAATGTCTATAGCTAATGTTTGGCATATTATGACTTGTTTGTAGACCTTGGAGAGCCCGAGGCGTAGGTTGGCTTTAGCTTGAATTTGGAGTAGCTTTGAGAGCGTCTGAGGTATGTAAAGCTCAATCCTTCCTTCTTTTGGCATGCCTTAGTTTTGAATAGGCTATGACACGAGCCTCGAGAAAATTCTACTCTCGCGATCCGACCATGTCTGTGATTCTTATTTGTTTCTTGGTCTTCGTATGCTTGATAAGATGAAATATTGGCCCTTATGTCTTTTGTATGACTAAGTTTCAAAAGTTGCATAAAAGTTTGGTTTTTAAAAGAATTTTGTTTCTAAATGATTCCGAAAACTACGAAAGTCCGTAACTTTCACGGACGTAACCGGATCGCTTCGATATGCTCAAAAATGATTCCATGATGTATGATGACTATGTTTTCCATAGGCGGGCCCGACTCGGGTCGACACCCCTCCGTGGGCCCCCCGACTTTCTTTATGTACTTTGACGATTTTTGAAAGGATATGATATGACTATTATTCCGATATCAAGTACGATCAGGTTACTTACCTTTCGAGTTTGCAATAATGATTCGATAACATATGATGACTATGATTTTCGTAGGCGGGTCCGATTGGGGGACGCTCGTCCGTGAGTCCCGCGATCTTCTTCTCGTAAAATTCGACGCTTTTGAAGAATTCGATATGACCATCTTCCCGACCCCGAGTATGATTACTTATTTGTCTGTTGAGTCTGAAATAAGGATTTTATGTATGTGATTTTGATATGTTCCCGAGTGGCGTTCGGGCGAAAATCAAATTTGACTACTGTTTTGCCTATAAACGATGGTTCGTTTCGATTAACCTACTAAGTCTTTGAAAATGTTTTAAATCGTATTTGGCTACTTATGATTCTCGCTCGTGCATTCTCGTTGTTACGTTTTTACGAGTCCCGGCCGGTATGTGGTGTTATCGCCGGATTCTTGACCGCGGTATGTGACGTGATGTTTCCGCCGGATTCTTGGCCGCGTATGTGATGTTGCCGCCGGATTCTTGGCCGCGGTATATGTATGTGTGATATTGACCGCCGGGTACTTGATCGTGTATATGTGATTTCGACGATCGATTATGATCATTCGGTTAATGTCAGTTCATATGATATGTTTGATTTTCCGTATGTATGAGACAGAAATGTTTTCCAAAGAAAGCTAAGCATTTTGGCATCTGGATATGCACTTACTTTCTGTACTTCTGTTCGGTTATAACTCAGATTTGCTTACTGTATCTTTTGGCTTTGCATACTCAGTACATATTCCGTACTGACCCCCTTTCTTCGGGGGCTGCGTCTCATGCCCGAGTACGTACGTATGATTCGGTGATCCGCCCGTCTAGGACACCTATCCTGCTGTCGGAGAGCTCCCTTTATTCCGGAGCCTACATTTTGGTATATATTCTCCCGTTGTGTATGTATTTGTGTATTCAGGGGTACGGCGGGGCCCTGTCCCGTCATATGATTCTGTTGTTCTGTTTAGAGGTCTGTGGACATAGATGTGGTTTATGTACGCGTTGGTTCGGATGCGTTGAGTAAGTTGTGTTTGGGGCGGCCCATCCGCCGTGGCAGCCTTGTCGGCTGCGTGTATGTATGCTTTGCTACGTTATGTATATTATGACAAATTTACCGACTTTTGTACGGTTATATGTTTGTATGTGACAGTTTGGGACCACGTATGATCTCTATGTCGATATAGATTGTTTGTATGCTGATTTCGGTTATTGAGTGCGTATGGGTGCCCAGCTCGGGCACTAGTCACGACCTACGGGCTTGGGTCGTGACAGAGCGGTCCTCAGCACTGTGTGTATGCATTGGCTGGTAGACAGGACCGCGAGACGTCTCCTGATGTTGTTACAGGTATATTATCGATTTCCTCCCATGATGTTTATGCACTGATTGATCCAGGTTTCACTTTATCATATGTTACACCATTTGTTGCTGGCAAGTTTAGGGTAGAGCCTAAGTTGATCAAACCTTTTGAGGTGTCCACACCAGTCGGTGATTCGGTTATAGCTAGACGAGTATACCGGGACTGTGTTGTTATAGTTTGTGACCACCATACCGTAGCATATTTGATTGAGTTAGATATGATTGATTTTCATGTTATTATGGGTATGGACTGGTTAGCTTCTTGTTATGCTAATGTTGATTGTAGAGCAAAGATGGTTCGATTTCAATTTCCAGGCGAGCCAGTCCTAGAGTGGAAGGGCAATATTGCTTCGCCTAGAGGTAGGTTTATTTTCTACCTTAAGGAAAAGAAGATGATCAAAAAAAGGTATATTTTTCATCTAGTTCGGGTTCAAGATATGCAAGCAGAGTCGCTGACTCTTCGATGCCGTTCGTGGTTAATGAGTTCCCAGAAGTGTTTCCAGATGAGCTTCCAGGCATTCCCCCAGAGAGGGAGATTGATTTTGCTATTGATCTATTGCCAGACACTCAGCCAATATCTATTTCTCCTTATAGGATGGCACCTAGGGAGTTGAAGGAATTGAAAGAGCAGTTGAAAGATTTGCTTGAGAAAGGCTTTATCAGGCCTAGTACATCACCGTGGGGAGCGCCAGTGTTATTTGTGAGAAAAAAGGATGGTTCCTTACGAATGTGTATCGATTATAGACAATTGAATAAAGTGACTGTAAAGAATAAGTATCCGCTTTCGAGGATTGATGATTTATTTGATCAGTTACAAGGCGCCAAGTATTTCTCGAAAATAGACTTGAGGTCAGGATACCACCAGGTTAGGGTGAAGGAAGAAGACATTCCGAAGACGGCATTCCAGACTAGATATGACCACTATGAGTTCCGTGTTATGTCATTCGGCTAACTAATGCCCCAGCCATATTGATGTATTTGATGAATCGTGTATTCAGACCCTTCCTAGATTTGTTCGTGATTGTGTTTATAGATGATATTCTGGTTTATTCGCCGTCAAAGGCCGATCATGCAGAACATCTGCGAATAGTGCTTGGAATTCTCTGGGGGAAGGAGTGGTATGCCAAGTTTCCTAAGTGTGAGTTCTGGTTGAACTCCGTGGCTTTTCTGGGTCACATTATTTCAGAGGAAGGCGTTAGAGTGGATGCCCAAAAGATTGAGGCTGTGAAGAATTGGCCAAGGCCCACAACACCAACGGAGATATGTAGTTTCTTGGGCTTGGCAGGTTATTATAGAAGGTTTATAGAAGGATTTTCCTCTCTTTCAGCCCCATTGACCAAATTAACTCGGAAATTAGCTAAGTTCCAATGGACATGTTATATCCCGTATTTTGTACATTGGGACAATCCGAGTTAACTACGATAAGTTAAGTACAAGACTATTCCGGGATACGAGGTAGGGACTTTTTTTGACCTTCGATTTTGTTTTGAGGCATAAGTTGCTTGTGATTTTGTTGGCATGGGACATTAAGGAAACATTGGGGTTAAAAATGAATTAATGAAAGTTGACAATTCTTGAAATTAAAGGGACATGTGGCCGGCCACATGAGGTGTGGGCTAAGGCCACATGGAAGCTTAATATATGCTACTAAAAGATGACTAAGTGATCATATCTTCATCATCTCTTCACTTAAGAAAATTTTAGAAGCTTGGAGAAAAACTTGAAGGCCATTCGGCCATGGTGAAAAAATTTGAAGTCCAAAAATAGCCATCAAAAAATTGTTTCTTCTAGCAAATCAACTAATTGAAGGGTCCTTGTTAACGTGGAGTTATTGTTTGGATCAACAAACCACTCGTTTTCATCATTCACAACCCTAGCTAAGTTGTGAAGTTAAGAAGAAAAGGTAAGGTTTAATCCTCTTTTTCATATGTTATGAATGATTTGTACATGTTGTAGTGTGTGGAAGTGGATAAAAATCATGAACTTGGTGTGTAGGGTGGTGGTCGAATATGGCTCCCCTTGTGTAGCAAAGAATGAATTGATTTTATGTGGTATTTTGGTTGTTGTTCTCGGGTTTGGGGATGGTTTCGGGTGAAGTGGTACATTGTTGGGGTTGTTTGAAATATTGTGTGAATTGGTTAAAGTGTTCTTGAATATTGTTTGAATGGTTTCGGATTAGTAATTGAACGTATGAGCGTTGATGTTGGTTTGAATGTAAGTAGTTGAATTGAATATAATGGAATGTTGTTGAATTATGTAGAAAAGAGTTACTAACGTTAGAATACGTTTTGAATTGATTATTGATGTTGTTAGTGTGGTTGTTGGTATTGTTGTTGATGAATTTGACCGAGTTGAATTCTCGGGGTTGTTGCATTTACAGGGGAAATGCTGCCCAAAATTCTGTAGAATTAAGTGCTAGTTTGGAATTGAATGCCTAAATGCCTATAGCTAATGTTTGATGTCCATGGATGTTGCGTAGATCTTGGGGAGTCCGAGACTTAGGATTGGATTAGCTTTGAGAGCGGACGAGGTATGTAAACCCTAACCTTTCTTTCTTTTGGCATGTCTTAGTTGTAAATAGGCTATGACACGAGCCTCGAGGAAACTCCACTCTTATGATCCGAGCATGTCTACGATTCTTGTACACCTCTTAACGTCGGCATTCTTAATGTAGTAATATTATGGTCCCTATGTCTTTGGTAAGATTGGATTTCAAATATTGCATAAGGAATTTTGTCTTTAAAGGATTCTACGTCTAATAAGGGCCGTAACATTCGTAGACAGAACCGGATCGCCTCGATATGCTCGTAGGAGATTCTGTAGCGTATGAAGACTATGTCTTCCATAGGCGGGCTCGGATTGGGTAGATTCTCGTCCGTGCGTCCCGCGACCTTCCTTTGTATAGTTCTGACGACCTTTGAAAGAACTTAGTATGGCTATCACCCCGACCCCTGAGTATGGTAGTCTACTTATTTATTAAGTCTGTAATGATGATTTTTTTATGCATATGGTTACTCATGACTCTGCTCGTGCATCCTGTTGCATCCTTCGCCGAGTCCCGGGCCGATTATGTTATCGTGCTCACTATGTTATATTCCGGAGTATGATGTGTTCCGGTTCACCGAGCCCCTCGCTAGAGGGCCGGGTACCGTGTATATTTGGTGTTATGACGTGTGCGGCGTTATGATGTGTTATGTGATATGTCGAGTTTCGTGAGATATGAAATCTTCGAGTATGATGTGTTATGGCGCCAATGACGGGCGGGCGACCATAGTTCACGAGCTCCATGCATGATTTGTATTTGAGACTAAACATTTTGACATTCTGCATGTTGTACTTATTTTCTGTATCTCTTGTTTCGATTATGATTTTGTTCATCGTATTTTGTTTTGCATACTTAGTACATATTCGCATCGACCCCCTTTCTTCTGGGCCGCGTTTATGCCCGCAGTATGCGTACGCCCATTTCGTGATCCGCCGGCCTTTGACACCTATTCGCTGTTTGGAGTGCTCCCTTGTTCGGAGCCTATATTTTGCATATATTCTTCCGTTGCATATGTATTTGTTTATTCAGGTACGGCGGGCCCCCGTCCCGTCATATGATTCTCGTTGTTCTCCGTTGAGAGGTCCGTAGACGTATACGTGGGTCGTGAATGTGTCCGACGGCCGTGTTCGTATGGTATATGTTTTGGGCGGTCCCATTCGCCGTGCGTACCTCGACGCTTGCGTTTGTATATATACTTTGGGACGCGCGCCATATGATAGCCTTGTCAAGTTTTGGATATATATATATATATATATATATATATATATATATATATATATATATATATATATATATATTTGTGCTTGCATGGCTTGAGATGTGGCTCGATATTTGTATATGTATAAGTTATCTGATGCACTGTTAGTGAATGTGTTTAGGTTCCCGCCGCACTAGTCACCGCCCACGGGTCGTCGTGACAAAAGCGGTATCGAGCGGTTCGTCTCTGAATGTCTACGTACCGTGTTCAGTGTGCGTCTTGTTTATCCGTCGTGCACCACATCTATAAACAAGAGGCTGCTGGACATTTAGGATGTTATCTTTCCTTCGATCCTAGATCGTGCGCATAGAGTCAGTATTATCGACGACTCCTTCCTAACGAATTGTTATGTTTTCGCATGCCTCCGAGAAAGGCGACACGCCGTGCTGGGCAAGTCGACAGCACCGGAGAGACCGCAAATGTGTCCGAGAGTTACTAGGGCCCGTGCCGAGCCTCGTGCCCGAGGTTGTGCCCCCGACGGCCACTGCGCACACCGCCATTATCGTAGGGACTCTGGAGCAGCCCGCACCGCAGTCGGGGGCGCTCCACCGCCACCCGAGGTTTGAGTACCGAGCCTCCGCCCCGCCCGGGCGAGATCCAAGCATGCGAGATGCGATCCAGTTATTGACTAGATTGGTGGCGGGCCAGGTTCATAGGCACGGATTATTTTATACCTCGCATTTTGTACATTTGAATATTCCGAGTTAATGGCGGAAAGTTAAGGACAAGGTGATATTTTTTTTTTCTTTCGGTTTTGTTAAGGATGTATAAGTTGCATATTCGTTTTTTGTTGGATATGGAGCATTAAGGGTAATTCTGAATACAAAATTAGGGCTAAGAGTGGAAACAAAATATTTCATGAAGTACATTAAATGCATGCCAGTGGTCATGGCCCCACCCTAACATGGCCAATATTTTCATGCCATGAAAATGGCACATGTGTACACTACATATTTGTGGGAGCCAAGTATATGTACATGTGGGTACAAGTCATGAAGCAAGACTAATATTCATCAACCTTAGAAATTTCTAGAAAATTGGAGAAAAATTGGAAAAGAAAAAAAAAGGAGAAAGATTGCCCATGACCGCCACGTGCCTATATATATATATATATATATATATATATATATATATATATATATATATATATGTATAAGTGATGAAGAAATAAGACATAACTCATCATTTTAGCCTTAGAAAATTCAAGAAGTATGGAGAAAGAACAAGCAAGGCCATTCGGCCAAGGGTGGAGCCGAGCAAGGGCAAGAAAGAGTGATCAAAAAAATAATTCTCTCTAGCAATTCCACTCCTTAGAAGGTGCATAACAACGTGGTGGAGTCGTTGGAGTAGTAAGGATAGGCGTTGATTCAAGGTGCAAATCATAACCAACTTGAAGAACTAAGTGAAGAGGTATGGTTCAATCTTATTTTTTCATATGTTTCTGATGAGTCAGGTATGTTGTAGCTTGTAGAAATGAATGAAAGTCATGAAAATATGGATGATGAAGTTGAACCGTGTATGCTGATGTACGCTCGCCGTGTATATGTGACGTTGTGCGAGGGTGGTGGATTAATTGAATATGGCATGTTGTGTGTGTTGTCAGTGTGTAGGAAATGAATGAACTTCATGGAATTACGTATACCGAATCTAGCCGTGAAAATGCTTTTTGGGACATGACGAACTAATTTACGTTTAGTACTCCGGTTGTTGTTTGTCAGATTATGGATGACAACGAAGGTTTGATGGCTCAAAGTGAAGTTGTAAATCGTGTGGGCTGTTTTGAAAGCTAATGTAATTGTAATATTATTTCT